>NW_027518252.1:2636164-2927666 GCF_023851605.1 Tamandua tetradactyla | reverse complement strand
CCCTTGGCTTCTTTCTTGGTTGATGGCGGCAGTTCTACTCAAGGCTCCTGGAGAGGAAGGGCTCCAATGGACGGCTCCATGAAACTGCACTGACATATTCATGGGAGCAACTGCATCGGAGCAAAGTAAGGCTTCTCTACAGGTTAGGGTTTGGGTTAGGATTCGGGTTCAGGCTAGGGATAGGGTTTAGGGTTAGGGTTTGGATTTGGATTAGGGTTCAGGATCGGGTTAGAGTTCGGTTTGGGTTCAGGTTCAGGATCAGGTTCGGGTTAGGGTTCAGGTTAGGGTTCAGGTTAGGGTTCGAGTTACAGCTAGGATTAGGGTTAGGGTTCGGATTTGGGTTAGGGTTCAGGTTCGGGTTCAGGTTCGGGCTAGGGATAGGGTTAGTGTTAAGGTTAGGATTTGGGTTAGGGTTAGGATTAGGTTAGGATTAAGGTTAGGGTTAGTGTTAGGATTTAGATTAGGATGAGGGTTTGAGTTGAATTTAGGTTTGGAGTTGATATTGGGACTGGATTTGGAGGTTGGGATTTCTGTTGGTATTAGTTTTTTGGGGTTTCAATTTGTTTTTGTGTTTCTGTTTTCTTTAATGTCATGTTTAAGTTGAATTTAGGGTAAGGGTTCCCTGAAATATTGTTCTTTTTGTATAAAACCTTATGCAAGTTAATGGTACCAAGTTTTCAAAACATGTTTAGGTAATGGTTCTCATAGCTGTAGTTGAGGGCTCTGCATAAATGCTGTTCTCACCAAAAAAAATTGCTTGGAAGTTGATGGAGTTCATAAGTCAATGAACTCTCAAAACACATTAACAAACTGTTCTCATATTTTATTAGAAAACATTACTTTGCAATGCTGTTTTCCATTAAAATTGCATGGAAATGTCTGGATATATTATCATTACTCGGTTTTTTAATCAGATTATGTTAATGTTAGGGTTAGGATCAGGGTTAGATTTAGGGTTGAGGTAGTGATAGCGTTAGTGTTAGGTTGTGGATTAGGGTTAAGTTTAGGCTAAGTTTAGGATTTGGATTATGGTTAGGGTGGGATTCAGATTGGTGTGAAGCTTAGGGTTTGTTTAGTTTTGCTGTTGGTTTTGAGGTTATTGTAGGTTTAGGGTTAGTGTTAGTGTTAGGTTTAGGTTAGGTTTAGGTTAAGGTTAGTGTTCTCTTAAGAAAGTACTTTCAGTTCAAAAAGTTCATGGAACTGAATGGATCCATTAAATCTCTTAGGCTTCAAAACAGTATTTTGCATAGCAATTGTTGAGTTTTCTGTGAAAATGGCATTTTTCAAGCAAAGCATTCATCAAAATGAATGGAGCCAGTATGTCGCTCAGCTCTCAAAACACATTTTGTATACTTGCTTCACATAGTACCAGGAGTGATTTTCTTGACAATCCAGTTTTACACTATAAAAATGCATGGGAATGAATCAAGGAAGTATGTTACTCAGTTTTGGAATCAGATTATGTCAGGTTAAGTGTGAGGGTTTGGGTTTAGATTGGTTTAGGGTTAGTGTTAGGGTTAGGTTTGGGTTATGGTTAGTGTTGGTGTTGTGGTAGGGTTTGGGATTATCATATATTGGGGTGTGTTCTGGAAATTGTTGTTTCACTCAGAAAACTGAATGGAGGTGAATGGAGGCAGTATTTAAGAATGTTTCCAGAACTTACCAGTTTTCAAGAGCACAAGAAGAATTTTCTGTAAGAATGCTGTTCTTCACTTAAAAAAGTTTAATGTAGCCATTCTATCCCTCAGATTTATGAAATGATTTACAAACAAGTTTCACCCAGCATTACGTGAGTGTCCAATGAAAACACTGATTTTGACTCAAAAAGTGCCTGTAAGCGAACAGAGCCACGATTTTACTCAGTTTTCAAAACAGTCTTAGGTAATGATCTTGCATTGCACTAGTTGAGTGTTCTGTGAGAATGCTGCTTTTCACACAAAAATGTGCATGGAAGTGAATGGAGCCAGTATATCTCTTGCTCAGTTCTGAAAACACATTTACAGACATTTTTCAAATAGAATTAGGTGAGATATTTTTGACAATGCTCTTTTACACTAAAAATATAAATGGATGTGTATGGATCAAGTACATTACTCAGTTTTTTGAAACAAATTAAATTAAAGCTAGGCTCAGTGTTAGAGTTAGGGTAGGGCTAGGGTTATGGTTAGGGTTGGGGTTAAAGTTGGGTTTGGGTTGGGGTTAGGGTTAGGATTAATTGTGGGGTTAAGGTTGGGGCTGTTAGGCTTAGGGTAGGTTAGGGTAAGATTTGGATTAAAGTTAGGCTGAGGGTTTTGGTTGAAGTTAGGCTTGGGATTGACTTGGGGACTGGGTTTGGAGGTTCAGATTTGTACTGGGTTTTTCTTTTGTTTGTTTTTTGGTTTATGTTTTTGTTTGTGTTAGTGTTATCTTTAAGTTAAGTTTAGGGTAAGGGTTCTCTGAAATATTGTACTTTTAGTACAAAACCTTATGCAAGTTAATGGAACCAAGACAATTCTAAGTTTTGAAAACTGGTTTAGGTAATGGTTCACTTAGTTGTAGTTGTGAGTTCTGCAGAAATGCTGTTTTTCACCAAAAAATTGCTTGAAAGTGAATGGAGCTGGTATATCAATGAGCTCTCAAAACACATGTTTTACTAGGTAACATTACTTTGCAATGCTGTTTTGCATTAAAAATGTATGGAAATGTCTGGACATATTATGATTACTAGGTTCTTGAAACAGATTATATTGGTGTTAGTGTTAGGCTCAGGGTGAGGTTTAGGGTTAAAGTAGTAATAGCATTAGTGTTAGGTTGTGGGTTAGGGTTAGGTTTAGGCAAAGGTCAGGATTTGGATTATGGTTAGGGTGGGATTAAGATTGGTGTGAAACTTGGAGTTGGTTTGGATTTGCTGTTGGTTTTGAGTTTGTTGTAGCTTTAGGGGTAGTGTTAGTGTTAGGTTTAGGTTAGGTTTAGGCTAAATTTAGTGCTCTAGTATGTTAGCTGCTGGAATGCAAAACACCAGAGACAGATTGGTTTTTAATAAAAGGGGATTTATTTCTTTATTTCTCCTGAAGAACTCATCTAGCTTCATCTGAGGTTCTTTGTTATGTGGGAAGGCTCAGGGTGATCTCTGCTGGCCTTGTCTCCAGGCCTCTGTTTTCTAACAACTTTACCCAGGGTGTTTTCTTTCTGCATCTCCAAAGGCCTGGGCAGAGCTGCATGTGCTGAGATGAGGTAAGCTGAGCTGCTTGGGCTGTGCTACCTTGACCTCTCTCATTTAAGTACCAACCAATTAAATCAAACATCATTTATTGCAGCAGGAATGCCTCCTAGCTGACTGCAGATGTAACGAGTAACAAATGAGGTTCACATATCATTGCCTCATGTCCACAGCAACATAACTAGGCACCTTCACCTGGCCAGTTTGACAAATGAATCTAACTACCACATGTCCACCCCTTGTCAACTTGACAACTATACACATCACCTTAGGCAATATTAATGTGCAAAAAAATCTATTCTAGCTGTGGACCTATGAATCTCAAAACAATTATCTGGTGCCAATATGCAAAGGAGGAGAGTCACAGGATCCATAGGGAGAAACTGGAAGGAAAACCTGCAGGGCAAACACCATTGGATTTCAAAGTCTGAAAGTCATTTATCCTCTGGCTTTAGAAAGTGGCCACCCCACCCTTTCCAATGGCCTATGCAGTGGCTGGTCTCTTTCCAAATCAACCTCAGAGAACACTGAGTGACCAACTTTTCTTGGCTCCACTCTCTCCAGGCATCAGGGCCACCCCTGACTCTCCACCCTTTCTGGGACACACGCTCAACCCCTCCAAGTGGTGGCAGCCAGGCTCTCCCCAGTCCCCCAAGGAGCATGCTGTACCTTCTTGAAGGCCTGAGGCTGCATGACTCTTCCACTGCAAAGAGGCAGGAAACTCATCCTCCCCCTTCAGGGTAAACTCAGCCTCTCCATATATATGTGTGGGTTCACTCTCCTAGCTGAGTTTTCTTGGCTTCAGACCTGAGCTTCCATGATTCTCACTCTGCAGACTCCAATTAGTCCCTTTTGTGTCCAGATTGGCAAAAGTTCCATTTACTTCAACAGTCTCTCCAATCACTCCAGGACTTCTCCATCATTCTCTTCACAGTTCCTCCAAAATCTTTCCCTTAGCCATCCAAAAATATTGTTCCAACATATCTGGTACTTGCAAACTGCAGCAGCACCCCACTTCTGGTACCAAATCTGTTCTAGTTTGCTAGCTGCTGAAATGCAACACACCATAGACGGTGTGTTTTATTTTAGTAAAAGGGGATTTATTTCATTACGTCTTCAGAGGAAAGGTAGCTAACTTTCATGTGAGGTTCGTTCTTACATGGGAAGGCTCAGGAGATCTCTGCTGCTCTTCTCTTCAGGTCTCTGGTTCCAACAACTTTCCCTGGGGTGTTTTCTTTCTGCATCTCCAAAGGCCTGGGCAGAGCTTCAAGTTCTGAGATGAGGTATGCTGAGTTGCTTGGGTTCTGCTTTGTTGACCTCTCATTTAAGTACCAGACAATTAAATCTAACATCACTCATTGTAGCAGGTATTTCTCTTATCTGAATGCAGATGTAATGACCAACAGATGAGGTTTAAGTATCATTGGTTCACCTACACAGTAACATAACTAGGCACCTTCACCTGACCAAATTGACAACTGAATCTAACTACCATTGTTAGTGTTCACTGAAGAAAGTAATTTCAGTCCAAAAAGTGCATGGAAGTGAATGGATACATTAAGTTTCTTAGCCTTCAAAACAGTATTAGGTAAGGGTTGGGTTTAGTCTTAGGGTTAAAGTAGGGATAGCATTAGTGTTAGGTTGTGGGTTAGGGTTAGGTTTAGGCAAGGGTAAAGATTTGGATGATGGTTAGGGTGGGATTAAGATTGGTGTGAAGCTTGGGGTTGGTTTGGGTTTGATGTTGGTTTTGAGTTCATTTTCTGTTAAATGCTAGTTTTCCTGCAAAACATCCATTAAATGAATGGAGGTTTTGTGACACTCAGCTCTCAAAATGCATTTATATACTTGCTTCACATAGTATCAGGAGTGATTTCCTTGTCAATGCTGTCTTACACCATAAAAATGAATGGAAATGAATTGAGGAAGTTTGTTACTCAGTTTCGGAATCAGATTATGTCAGGTTGAGTGTTAGGGTTTGGGTTAGATTGGGTTAGGGTTAGTTTTAGGGTTAGGTTTAGGTTGTGGTTGGTGTTGTGGTAGGGTTTGGGATTATCATATATTGGGGAGTGTTCTGGAAATTGCTGAGTTGCAATCAAAAAAACTGAATGGAGGTGAATGGAGGCAGTATCTGAGAATGTTTACAGAATGTACATACCAGTTTTCAAGAGAACAAAAAGAATTTTCAGTAACAATGCTGTTCTTCACTTAAAAAGTGAAGGTAGCTATTCTATCCCTCAGATTTATGAAATGATTTACATACAGGTTTCACCAAGCTTAAAGTGAGTGTCCAATGAAAATGCTGATTTGACTCAAAAAGTGCCTGGAAGCGAACAGAGCCATGGATCTTACTCAGTTTTCAGAACATTCTTAGGTAATGCTTTTGCATTGCTGTAGTTGAGTGTTCTGTGAGAATGTTGTTTTTCATGCAAAAATGTGCATGGAAGTGAATGGAGCCAGTATATCACTCAGTTCTGAAAACACATTTACAGACATTTTTCAAATAGAATTAGGTGAGATTTGACAATGCTGTTTTACACTAAAAATATGTGTGGGTGCATGTGGACCATGTACATTACTCAGTTTATGAAGCAAATTATGTGAAGTGTAGGCCTTCAGTGTTAGGGTTAAAGTTAGGGTTAGGGTTAGGGTTGGGGTTGGGTTGAGGTAAGGGTAAGGGTAAGGGTTGGTGTTAGGGTTGGGATTGGGGAGGGGTTAGGGTTAGGGTTGGGTTAGGATTAGCATGAGAGTTTAGGTAGAAGTTGTATGGAGTTGATTTTGGAACTGGGTTTGGAGGTTGGGATTTGTGTTGGTTTTGTTTTTTTGTGTGTGGTTTGTGTCTGTATTTGTGGTTGTGTTAGTGTTATTTTTAAGTTTAGAGTAAGGGTTCTCCGAAATATTGTAGTGTTAGTACAAAATTTTATGCAAGTCAATGGAACCAAGACAATTCTAAGTTTTCAAAACAGGTTTAGGTGATGAGTCACATAGCTGTAGTTGAGTGCTCTGCAGAAGTGCTGTTTTTTGTCGACAAAATTGCTTGAAAGTGAATGGAGCTGGTAAGTCAATGAGCTCTGAAAACACATTTTCAAACTGTTCTCCAATTTTTTTACTAGGAATCATTACTTTGCAATTCCGTTTTCTCTTAAACATGCTTTAAAATGAGTGCACATTTTATTATGACTCGGTTTATGAACCAGATAATGTTAATGTTAGTGTTAGGCACAGGGTTAAGTTTAGGGTTAATGTTGGGATAGCATTAGTGTTTGTTTGTAGATTAGAGTTTGGCTTAAGTTAGGGTAAGGATTTGGAATCTGCTTAGGGTGAGATTAAGATTGATGTCAAGCTTCAGATAGGTTTGTGTTGTTTTTGGTTTTGGGATTGTTGTATGTTTCTTGATAGTGCTAGTGTTAGGTTTAGGATAGGGTTAGGTTAAGGATTGTGCTCTCTGAAGAAAGTACTTTCAATCCAAAAAAGTGTATGGAAGTGAATGAATACAACAATCCCTTAACCTTCAAAACAGTATTAAATATGGGATTTGCATTGAAATTGCTGAGTTTTCTGTGAAAGTGCTTGATTTCATGCAAGACATACATCCGAATGAATGGAGCCAGAATGTCACTCAGTTCTCAAAACCCGTTCACAGACTTTGTTCAAATAGAATAAGGTGATATATTTTGGAAAATGCTGTTTTACACTAAAAATATGCATGGACATGGATGGACCAAGTACATAATTCAGTTTCTGAAACAAATTATGTTAAGGCAAAGATCAGTGTTAGGGTAGGATTAGGGTTAGTGTTAGGGTTGGGATAGGTTTACGTTTAGGGCTATAGTTGAGTGTAGGAATCATAGAAAGTTTAGTTGGGTTTAGGGTTGGTGTTGGGGCTGGGATTAGGGTTAAGGTTAGGGTTGGTGGTAGGGTTGGGGCTAAGGTTAGGGTTTGGGTTAGAGTTAGGTTTGGTGGTAGGTAAAGGTTTAGGGTTGCATTTGAGTGTAGGGTTGAAATAAAGTTTAGGGTTGGTTTTAGGGTTGGTGTTTGGGTTGGTGTTAGGGTGAGGGCAACGGTTGATAGTAAGGATGAGGCTAGGGTCAGGGTTAGGTTTAGGGCTCAAATTGCTGTGAGGGTTTGGGTTAAAGTCAGGCTTGGGTTGATTTTGGGACTGGGTTTTGAGTTTGAGATTCGTGCTGGTGTGGTTCTTTGGGGTTTCACTGTGTGTTTGGGTTTGTGGTTGCGTTAGTGTTATGTTTAAGTTAAGTTAAAGTGAGGGTTCTCTGAAATATTGCAGTTTTAGTAAAAAATCTGATACCAGTGAATGGACCCAGGACCATTCTAAGTTTTCAAAAGAGTTTTAGGTAATGGTATGCATAGATGTAGTTGAATGCTCTGCAGAAATGCAGTTTTTCTCTGACAAAATTATTTGCAAGTGAATGGAGCTGGTAACTAAATGAGCTCTGAAAACACGTTTTCAACTGTTCTCCCATTTTATGAGGAAACTTTATTTTGCAATGCTGTTTTCCCTTAAAAGTGCTTGGAAATGTGTGCAGATATTATTATGACTCTGGTTTTGAAACAGATTATGTTAATGTTAGTGTTAGACTCAGGGTTAGGTTTAGGGTTAATGTTGGGATAACATTAGGGTTTGGTTGTGGATTAGAGTATGGTTTAGGCTAGGGTTAGGATTTAAATTCTGCTTACTGTGAGATGAAGATTGGTGTGAAGCTTTACGTAGGTTTGTGTTTGCCCTTGGTTTTGAGGTTGTTGTATGTTTTGGAATAGTGCTAGTGTTAGGTTTAGGTTAGGGCTAGGTGAAGAATTGTGTTCTCTGAAGAAAGTACTTTCAATCCAAAAAAGTGCATAGAAGTAAATGGATCTAATAAGTCCCTTAGCCTTCAAAACGGTATTAAGTATGAGATTTGCATAGCAACTGTTGTTTTCTGTGAAAGTGCTAGTTTTCATGCAAGATATACAATCAAATGAATGGAGCCAGAATGTCACTCTGTTCTCAAAACCTGTTCACAGATTTTTTTCAGCTATGATAAAATGAGATATGATGGAGAATGCTGTTTTAAGCTAAAAATGTGCATAGTCGTGTGTGAACCATCTACACTACTCGGTTTCTGAAACAAATTGTGTTAAGGCCAGGTTCAGGGTTATGGTTAGGATTAGGGTTAGGATTTGGGTTGGGTAAGGCTTACGTTTAGGGCTCCAGTTGAGTGTAGGGTTGGTATAAAGTTTAAAGCTGGTTTTAGGCTTGGTGTTGTTGTTGGGGTAAGAGTTAGGGTTAGAGTTGATGGTAATGTTGGGGCTAAGGTTAAGATTAGGGTAAAGGTTAGAGTTAGGGTTAGGGTTTGGGTGAGTTGAGGTTTAGGGTTGCATTTGGGTGTAGGGTTGGTATAAAGTTTAGGGTTGGTTTTAGGCTTGGTGTTGGAGTTGGGGTTAGGGTTAGATTTAGGGTTGATGGTAGTGTTCAGGCTAGGGTTAGGGTTAGGGTTGGGTTTAAGGTTAGGGTTAGGGATGTGATTGAGTGTAGGTTTTGTATAAATTTTATGGATGGCTTTATGCTTGTGTTGGGTTTGTGCTTTGGGTTATTGTTAGGGATGGTGGAGGGTTGGGGCTTACATTAGGGTTAGGTTTAGGATTAGGGTTAGGGTTAGGGATGGGGTTAAGGTTAGGCTGAGTGTTGCATTTGGGTGTAGTGTTGGTATAAAGTTTAGGGTTGGTTTTAGGGCTGTTTGGGTTGGTATTAGGGTTAGGGTGAAGGTTGGTGGTAGCGTTGGTGCTAAAGTTAGGGTTAGGGTGAGGGTTAGTGTTAGGTTTGGGGTTAGGGTTAGGTTAAGTGTTGCCTTTGAGTGTAGTGTTGCTATAAAGTTTTGTGTTGGTTTTAGTATTGGTGTTGGGGTTGGCATTAGGGTTAGCATGAGGGTGGATGGTTGGTTTGGTGCTAGGGTTAGATTTAGGGTTAGGTTTGCTGTGAGGGTTCATGTTGAAGTTAGGCTTGGGGTTGATTTTGGGACTGGGTTTTGAGTTTGGGATGTGTGCTGGTTTGGCTTTTTGGAGTTTTGGTGTGTTTTTGGGTTTGTGGTTGTGTTAGTGTTATATTTAAGTTAAGTTAAAGTGAGGGTTCTCTGAAACATTGCAGTTTTAGCAAAAAATCTTACGTCAGTGAATAGAATCAGGACAATTCTAAGTTTTCAAAACAGGTTTAGGTAATGGTTTGCATAGCTTTAGTTGAGTGCTCAGCAGAAATGCTGTCATTCTCCAACAAAATTGCTTGAAAGTGAAGGGAGCTGGAAAGTCAATGAGCACTGAAAACACATTTTCAAGCTCTTCTGTTTTACTAGTAATCATTACTTTACAATGCTGTTTTCCCATAAAAATGCTTGGAAATGTCTGCAAATATTATTTTGACTCGAATTCTGAAACAGATTATGTTATCGTTAGTGTTAGACTCAGGGTTAGGTTTAGGGTTAATGTTGGGATAGCATTAGTGTTTGGTTGTGGTTTAGAGTTTGGCTTAGGCTAGAGTTAGGATTTAGAATCTGCTTAGAGTGAGATTAAGATTGGTATGAAGCTTCAGGTAGGTTTGTGTTTGTTGTTGGTTTTGAGGTTGTAGTTAAGGTGTAGTGCTAGTGTTAGGTTTAAGTTAGGTTTAGATTAAGGACAGTGTTCTCTGAAGAAAGTAGTTTCAATTCAAAAATTGCATGGAAGTGAATGAATCCAATAAGTCCCTTAGCATTCAAAACAGTATTAGGTATGGAATTTGCAGAGCAATTGTTGAGTTTTCTGTGAAAATACTAGTTTTCACACAAAACAAACATCCAAACGAATGGAGCAAGAATGTCACTCCATTCTCAAAACCTGTTCACAGACTTTTTCAGCTAGAATCAGGTGAGATATTATGGACAATGCTGCTTTATGCTAAAAATATGTATGGACGTGGATGGACCAAGTACATTACTCAGTTTCTGAAACAAATTATGTTAAGACAAGGCTCAGTGTTAGGGTAAGGGTTAGGGTTAAGGTTAGGGTTAGAGGTAGGGTTAGGATTAGAGTTAAGATTGGGTTAAGGATTATGTGTAGGGCTGTGGTTAAGTGTGGCATTGGTATAAAGTTTAGGGTTGGTATTGTAGTTGGGATTAGGGTTAGGGTTTAGGTTGGTGGTAGGTTGGGGCTAAGCTTAGGGTTAGGGTTAGGGTTGGGGTTAGGGTTAGGTTTAGGATTAAGTTTAAGGTTAGGGTTTGGTTTGTTATGAGGGTTTATTAAGAAGGTAGGCTTGGGGTTGATTTTGGAGCAGGATTTTGAGTTTGAGATTTGTGCTGGTGTGGTTCTTTGGGGTTTCAATTTGTGTTTGTTTTTGTGGTTGTGTTAGTGTTATGTTTAAATTAAGTTGAAGTGAGGGTTCTGTGAAATATTGCAGTTTTAGTAAATAATCTTATGCCAGTGTATGGAACCAGGACCATTCTAAGTTTTCAAATAGGTTTAGGCAATGGTTTGCATAGTTTTAGTTGAGTGTTCCACAGAAATGCTGTTTTTCTCCAACAAAATTGCTTGAAAATGAAGGGAGTTGGTAGGTCAACGAGCTCTGAAAACACATTTTCAAACTGTTCTCCTGTTTTACTAGAAATCATTACTTTGCAATGCTGTTTTCCCTTAAAAATGCTTGGAAATGTGGGCAGATATTTTTATGACTCGGGTTTTGAAACACATTATGTTAATGTCAGTGTTAGGCTCAGGGTTAGGTTTAGAGTTAATGTTGGGATAGCGTTAGTGTTTGGTTGTCGATTAGAGTATGGTTTGGGCCAGGGTTAGGATTTGGATTCTGCTTACTGTGGGATGAAGATTGGTGTGAAGCTTTGCATAGATTTGTGTTTGTTGTTGGTTTTGCAGTTGTAGGTTAAGGGGTAATGCTAGTGATAGGTTTAGGTTATGTGTAGGTTAAGGATTGTGTTCTCTGAAGAAAGTACTTTCAAGCCAAAAAATGCATGGAAGTGAATGGATCCAATAAGTCCTTTAGCCTTCATAACAGTATTATGTAAAGAATTTGCGTAGCGACTGTTGTGCTTTCTGTGAAAATGCTAGTTTTCACGCAAGACATGCATCCAAATGAATGGAGCCAGAATGTCACTCAGTTCTCAAAACCCGTTCAAGGACTTTTTTCAGCTATAATAAAATTAGGTATGATGGAGAATGCTGCTTTATGCGAAAAATATGCATGATCGTATGTGAACCAACTACATTACTCAAATTCTGAAACAAATTGTGTTAAGGCCAGGTTCAGGGTTAGGACTAGGGTTAGGGTTAGGATTTGGGTTGGAGTTAGGTTTATGTATAGGGCTGCAGTTGAGTGTAGGGCTGGTATAAAGTTTAGGCTTGGTTTTAGGCTTGGTGTTGGGGTTGGGGTTAGGGTGAGGGTGCAGGTTGATGGTGGGTTTAGGGCTAGGTTTAGGGTTAGGATTAGCTTTAGGTTTAGGGTTCGGTTTGTTGTGAGGGCTCATGTTGAATTTAGGCTTGGGGTTGATTTGGTGACTGGGTTTTGAGTTTGGGATTTCTGCTGGTGTGGTTCTTTGGGTTTTTGGTGTGTGTTGGGTTTGTGGTTTCAATAGTGTTATGCTTAAGTTACGTTAAAGTGAGGGTTTTCTGAAACATTTCAATTTTAGCAAAAAAAATCTTACACCAGTGAATGGAATCAGGACCATTCTAAGTTTTCAAAACAAGTTTAGGTAATGGTTTGCATGGCTTTAGTTGAGTGCTCAGCAGAAATGCTGTTATTTTCTGACCAAATTGCTTGAAAATGAAGGGAGCTGGAAAGTCAATGAGCACTGAAAACACATTTTCCAACTGTTCTCTTATTTTACTAGGAAACATTACTTTGCAATGCTGTTTTCCATGAAAAATGCTTGGAAATGTGTGCAGATGTTATTTTTACTCTGTTTTTGAAACAGGTTATATTCATGTTAGTGTTATGATCAGGGTTAGCTTCAGGGTTAATGTTGGGCAAGCATTAGTATTTGGTTGTGGGTTAGAGTTCGGCTTAGGCTAGGGTTAGGATTTGGATTCTGCTTAGTGTGGAATTTAGATTGGTGTGCATTTTGGGGATGTTTTGTGTTTCTTATTGGTTTTGAGGTTGTTGTAGTTTAGGGGTAGTGGTAGTGTTAGGTCTAGGTTAGGTTTAGATTTAGGAGAGTGTTCTCTGAAGAAAGTACCTTCAAGCCAAAAAGTGCATGGAAGTGAATGGATCCAATAAGTCCCTTAGCATTCAAAAGAGTATTAGATATGGAAGTTGCATAGCAATTGTTAAGTTTTCTATGAAAATACTAGTTTTCACACGAGACAACCATCCAAATGAATGGAGCCAGATTTTCACTCCATTTTCAAAACCCTTTCACAGACATTGTTCAGCTAAAATCAGGTGAGATATTATGGACAATGCTGCTTTATGCTAAAAAATTATATGGAAGTGGGTAGACCAAGTACATTACTCAGTTCTGAAACAAATTATGTTAAGGCAAGGCTCAGTGTTAGGGTTATTGTTAGGGTTTTGTTTAGGGTTAGGTTTTTGGCTGCAGTTTAGTGTAGGGTTGGGAAAAAATTTAGGGTTTGGTTTAGGGTTGGTGTTGTGGTTGGAATTAGGGTTAGGGTTAGGATTGGTGGTAGGGTTGGGGCTAAGGTTAGGGTTTGGTTTAGAGTTAGTGTTATGGTTAGCATTGTGGTTTAGGTTAAGTTTAGAGTTCTGTTTGGGTGTAGTGTTGGTGTAAACTTTAGGGTTGGTTTTTGAGTTGGTGTTGGAGTTGGCATTAACGTTAGGGTGAGGTTTGATGGTTGGATTTGGGCTAAATTTAGGGCTTAGGTTAGGGTTAAGTTTAGTGTTCGGTTTGTTGTGAGAGTTTATGTTGAAGTTAGGCTGGGGTTGATTTCGGGATTGAATTTTGAGTTTGGGATTTGTGCTGGTGTGGTTCTTTGGGATTTCAGTTTGTGTCTGTGACTGTGGTTGTGTTAGTGGTCTGTACAAGTTAAGTCAAAGGGAGGGTTCTCTGAAATATTGCTGTTGTAGCAAAGAATCTTAAGCCAGTGAATGGAACCAGTACCATTCTAAGTTTTCAGAGCAGGTTTTGGTAATGGTTTGCATTGCTGCAGTTGAGTACTCTGCAGAAATGCTGTTTCACTCTGACAAAATTGCTTGAAAGTGAATGGAGCTGGTAAGTCAATGAGCTCTCAAAACACTTTGACAAACTGGTCCCCTATTTTACTAGGAAACGTTACTTTGCAATGGTCTTTTCCATTAAAAATGCTTGGAAATGTGTGTAGATATTATTGACACTCGGTTTTTGAAACAGATTATGTTAATGTTAGCATTAGGCTCAGGGTTTAGTTCAGGGTTAAGGTTGAGCTAGAGTTAGTGTTTGGTTGTGGGTTAGAGTTTGGCTTAAACCAGGGTTAGAATTTGGATTCTGCTTAGGGAGGATTAAAACTGATGAGAAGCTTCACATAGGTTTATGTTTGTTGTTGGTTTTGAGGTTGTAGTATATTTACAGGGTGTGCTAGTGTTAGGTTTAGGTTAGTTTAAGGATAGTGTTCTCTGAAGAAAGGACTTTCAGTCCAAAAGGTGCATGGAAATGAATGGATCCAATAAGTCCCTTATCCCTCAAAACAGTATTAGGTAAGGGATTTGCATAGCAATTGTTGAGGTTTCTGTGAAAATGCTAGTTTTCACGCAAGATGTATATCCAAATGAATGGAGTCAGAATGTCCCTCAGTTCTCACAACCCATTCAGATTTTTTCAGCTAGAATCAGTACGATATGTTGGACAATGCTGTTTTACCTTAAAAATATGTATGGTCATGTGGGGACCAAGTATATTACTCAGTTTCTGACACAAGTTATGTTAAGGCTAGCTCAGTGTCAGTGTTAGAGTTAGGGTTAGGGTTAGGTTTAGGGTTGTGGTTAGGGTTAGGTTAGTGCTGCGGTTGGGTGCAGGGTTGGTATAAATTTGAGGGTTAGGGTATGGGTTAGGGTTGGTTGGAGGGTTGGGGCTTGGGTTAGGATTAGGATTAGGATTAGTGTTAGGGTTGGGGTTAAAGTTAGGATTCGGGTTGCTGTTTGGTGTAGGGTTGGTATAAAGTTTAAATTTCAATTTAGGGCTGGTGTTGGGGTTGGGGTTATGATTCTGGTTAGGGTTGATGGTAGGGTTGGGGCTAGAGTTCGAGTTAAGCTTAGGTTTATGGTTAGGTTTAGTGTGAAGGTTTGGCTTGAAGTTAGGCTTGGGATTGATTTTGGGACTGGGTTTGGAGGCTGGGATTTGTGCTGGTATTAGTTCTTAGGGGTTTTGGCTTGATTTTGCCTTTCCAGTTGCATTAATGTCATGTTTAAGTTAAGTTAAAGTGAAAGTTCTCTGAAATATTGCAGTTTTAATAAAAAATCTTATGCCAGTGAATGGAACTAGCACCATTCTAAGTTTTCAAAACAGGTTTAAGTAATGATTTGCATTGCTGTAGTTGAGTGCCCTGCAGAAATGCTGTTTTTCTCCAACAAAATTGCTTGAAAGTGAATGGAGCTGGTAAGTCAATAAGCTCTCAAAACACATTTACAAACTGGTCTTCTATTTTACTAGGAAGGATTACTTTGCAATGACGTTTTCCATTAAAACTGCTTGGAAATGTGTGCAGATATTATTATGACTCGGTTTTTGAAACAGATTATGTTAATGTTGGTTTAAACTCTGGGTTAGGTTCAAGGTTAAGATTAGGCTAACAGCAGTGTTTGTTTGTGGGTAAGAGTTTGGCTGAGACTAGGGTTTGGATTTGGATTCTGCTTATGTTGGGATTAAGATTGGTGAGAAGTTTATTGTGGGTTTGTGTTTGTTGTTGGTTTTGAGGTTGTTATAGGTTGATGGACAGTACTAGTGTAACGTTTAACTTAGGTTAAGGATAATGTTCTCTGAAGAAAGTACTTTCAATCCTAAACGTGCATGGAAGTGGATGGATCCAATTAGTCCCATAGTCTTCAAAACTGCATTAGGTAAGGGATTTGCATAGCAATTGTTGAGATTTCTGTGAAAGTGCTTGTTTTCGTGCAAGAAGTATATCCAAATCAATGGAGCCAGAATGTCACTTAGTGCTCAAAACCCCTTCACAGATTTTTTTTTTGGCTAGAATAACGTGAGATATGTTGGACAATGTTGTTTTACCCTCAAAATATGTATGGTCACATGTGGACCAAGTGCATTACTCTGGTTCTGAAACAAATTGATTTTAGCCTAGTTCACTGCCAGTATTAGGGTTATGGTGATGTTTAGTGTTAGGGTTGGGGTTAGGGTTAGGTTTAGGGCAGTGGTTGGGTGCAGGGTGAGTATAAATTTGAGGGTTGTGTTTAGAGTTGGTGTTGGGGTTAGGGTTTGGGTTGGGGTTGGTGATAGGGTTGGGTCTATGGTGATGGTTAGGTTTAGGGTTAGACTCAGGGTTAGGTTAAGGATTCAGATTGCTATTGGGTTTAGCATTGGTATAAAATTTAGGGTTGGGTTTAGCACTGGTGTTGAAATTGGGGTTAGGTTTATGGTTAGGGTTGATGGTAGGGTTGGGTCTAGTGTTTAGGTTAGGGTAAGTGTTAGACTTAGACTTGGGTTGGGGCTAGGGTTAGGATTAGTTTTGCGATTTGGTGTAGGATTGGTATAAATTTTAGGGTTGGGTTAAGGGTTGGTGTTGGGGTTGGGATAAGGGTTATGGTTAGGGTTGATGGTAGAGTTGGGGCTAGGGTTTGGGTTAGGGTTCAGTTAAGGGTTAGGCTTAGTGTGAGGGTTTGCCTTGAAGTTAAGCTTGGGGTTGATTTGTGGGCTGGGTTTGGAGGTTGGGATTAGTGCTTTTGTTGGTTCTTTGGGGTTTTGGTTTGTGTTTGCATTTGTGGTTGCATTAATGCCACGTTTAAACTAAGTTAAAGTGAGGGTTCTCTGGAATATTGCAGTTTTAGTAAAAAATCTTACTCCAGTGAATGGAATCAGGATCATTCTTAGTTTTCAAAACAAGGTTAGATAATGGCATGAATTGCTGTAGCTGAGATCTCCTCAGAAATTGTTTTTCTTCGACAAAATTGCTTGAAAGTGAATGGAGATGGTAAATCAATGAGCTCTCAAAACATATTTACAAACTCGTCTCCTTTTTTACCAGGAAACATTACTTTGCAATTGTGTTTTCCATTATAAATGCTTGGAAATGTGTGCAGATATTATTATTACTCAGTTTTTGAAACAGATTATGTTAATGTTGTTGTTAGGCTCAGATTCTATTTCAGTGTTAAGATTGGGCTAGCATTTGCGTTTGGTTGTGTGTTAGAGTTTGGCTTAGGCTAGGGTTAGGATTTGGATTCTGCTTAGGGTGGAATTAAGATTGGTGAGAAGCTTAACATCAGTCTGTGTTTGTTGTTGTTTTTGAAGTTGTTGTATTCTTATGGACAGTGCTAGTGTAAGGTTTAGGTTACGTTAAGGACAGTGTTCTCTGAAGAAAGTTCTTTCAGTCCAAAAAGTGCATGGGAGTGAATGGATCCAATAAGTCCCTTAGCCTTCAAAGCAGTATTAGGTAAGGGATTTGCATAGCAATTATTGAGTTTTCTGTGAAAATGCTAGTTTTCATGCAAGACGTATATCCAAATGAATGGAGCCAGAATGTGACTCAGTACTCAAAACCCGTTCACAAACTTTTTCAGCTCAAATAAGGTGAGATATGTTGGACAATGCTGTTTTACCCTAAATGTGTGGTTGCCTGTGGACCAGTATATTACTCAGTTTATGAACAAATTATGGTAAGGCTTGTTCAGTGTCAGGGTTAGGGTGAGGGTTGGGGTTAAGGTTAAGTTTCAGGTTGCAGTTGGGTGTAGGATTGGTATGAAGTTCAGGGATGCTTTTGCTTTTGGGGTTGGGGTTAGGTTCCCGGTTTGGGTTGATGTTAGGGTTGGGGCTAGGGTTAGGGTGAGGATTAGGGTTAGGGTTAAGGTTGGTGTTAGGGTTAGGTTTTGGGCTGTGGTGTAGGGTTGGTATAAAATTGAGGCGTGGGTTTAGAGTTGGTGTTGGTGTTGGGGTTAGGGTTTGGGTTTGGGTTAGTAATAGGGTTGGGTCTGTGGTGAGGGTTAAGGTTAGGTTTGGAGTTTGGGTTGGGGTTTGGGTTAGGTTTTGAGTTGTGGTTGGATGTAGGGTTGGTGTACAGTTGTGGGTTGGGTTTAGGGCTGGTGTTGGGGTTTGGGTTAGGGTTACGGTAAGGGTTGATGGTAGGGTTGGGGCTAGGGTTAGGGTTAGGGTTAGATTGAGGGTTAGGTTTAGCATGAAGGTTTGGCTGGAAGTTAGGCTTGAGGTTGAGTTTGGGACTGGGTTTGGAAGTTGGGATTTGTGCTGGTATTGGTTCTTTGGGGATTCAGTTTGTGTTCATGTTTGTGGCTATGCTTGTGTCATGTTTAAGTAAAATAAAGTGAGTGTTCTCTGAAATACTCAAGTTTTAGTAAAAAATCTTATGCCAGTGAATGGAACCAGGACCATTCTAAGTTTTCAAAACATGTTGAGGTAACAGTATGCATTGCTGTAGCTGAGTGCTCTGCAGAAATGCTGTTTTTCTCTGATAAAATTGCTTGAAAGTGAATGGAGCTGGTAAGTCAATGAGCTCTCAAAACACATTTGTAAACTGGTCTCCTATTTAACTGGGAAGCATTATTTGCACTGGTGTTTTCCATGAAAAATGCTTGGAAACGTGTGCAGATGTTATTATTATTTGGTTTTTGAAACAGATTATATTCATGTTAGTGTTAGGCTGAGGGTTTGGTTCAGGGTTAAGGCTGGGCATGCATTAGTGTTTTGTTGTGGGTTAAAGTTCGGTTTAGGCTAGGATTTGGATTCTGCTTAGGGTGGTGTTAAGATCGGTGAGAAGCTTTGCATAGGTTTGTGTTGGGTGTTGGTTATGATGTTGTTGTACATTTACAGGGTGTTTTAGTGTTAGGTTTAAGTTAGATGGATAGTGTTCTTTGAAGAAATTGCTTTCAGTTCAAAAAGTGCATGGAAATGAATAGATCCAATCAGTCCCTTAGACTTCAAAAGAATATTAAGTATGTGATCTGCATATCAATTGTTGAGTTTTCTGTGAAAATGCTAGTTTTCACGCAAGATGTGTATCCAAATGAATGGAGGCAGAATGTCACTCCATTCTCCAAACCCGTTCACAGACTTTTTTCAACAAGGATAAGGTGAGATATGTTGGACAATACCGTTTTTTACCTTAAAATATGTATGGCCACATGTGGACCAAGTACATTACTCAGTTTCTGGTGCAAATTATGTTAAGGCTAACTCAGTGTCAGGGTTAGGGTTGGGGTTAGGGCTCGGGTTAGAGTTAGGGTTGGGGTTAGGATTAGGTTTAGGACCTCGTTTGGTTGTAGGGTTGGTATAAAATTGACTGTGGTGTTTAGGGTTGGTGTTGGGGTTGTGCTTAGTATCGGGTTAAGGTTGGTAGTAGTTTTGGGCCACAGGTAAGTGTTTGGGTTAGGGTTTTGTTTAGGGTTGGTGTTAGGGTTAAGTTGAGAGCTGCAGTTGAGTGTAGGGTTGGTATAAAGTTGAGGGTTAAGTTGAAGTTTGGGGTTGGGTTTAGGGTTCGGCCTAGAGTTGGTGTTAGGGTTGAGTCTAGGCTTAGGGTAGGGGTTTAGGGTTTGGTTTAGTGTGAGGGTGTGGTTTGAATTTAGGCTTGGGGTAGATTTTGAGAAGGTGTTTGGAGGTTGGGATTTGTGTTGATATGGGTTGTTTGGGTTTTTGGTTTGTGTTTATATTTGTGGTTGCATAACTGTTGTGTTTAAATTAAGCTAAAGTGAGGGTTGTCTGAATTATTGCAGTTTTAGGAAAATGTCTCACACCAGTGAATGAAACCAGGACTACTATAAGTTTTCAAAGCAGGTTTAGTAATGGTTAACTTTGCTGTAGGTGAGTGCTCTGCAGAAATACTGTTTTTCTCCAACAAAATTACATGAAAGTGAATGGAGCTGGTAAGTCAATGAGCTCTCAAATCACTTTTACAAACTGGTCTCCTATTTAACTGGGAAACATTACTTTACAATGGTGTTTTCCATGAAAAATGCTTGGAAATGTGTGCAGATGTAATTATTATTTCATGCTTGAAACAAATTATATTCATGTTAGTGTTAAGATCAGGGTTAGGTTCCAGGTTAAGGTTTGGCAAGCATAAGTGTTTGGTTGTGTGCAAACGTTCATTTTAGGTTAAGATTATGATTTGGATTCTGCTTAGGGTGGGATTAAGCCTGATGAGAAGCTTTGGGTAGGTTTGTGCTGTGTGTTGGTTTTGAGGTTGTTGTACATTTATGGGGTGTGCTAGTCTTAACTTTAAGTTAGGTTAAGGATAGTGTTCTCTGAAGAAATTACTTTCAGTCCAAAAAGTGCATGGAAGTGAATGGATCCAATAAATCCCTTAGCCTTATTAGGTAAGTGACTTACATAGAAATTGTTGACTTTTCTGCAAAAATGCTAGTTTTCACACAAGATGTGTATTCAAATGAATGGAGCGAGAATGTCACTCAGCTCTCCAAACCCGTTCACAGAATTTTTTCAGCTAGAATAAGATGAGATATGTTGGACAATGCAGTTTTAACCTAAAAAAATGTATGGTCGTGTGTGGACCAAGTGCATTACTCAGTTTCTGGTGCAAATTATGTTAAGGCTAGCTCAATATCAGGGTTAGGGTTAGAGTTAAGGCTAGGGTTAGGTTTAGGGCCTTGTTTGGGTGTAGGGTTGGTGTAAATGGAGGGTAGTGTTTAGGGTTTGTGTTGGGTTGGGGATAGCATTGGGTTAAGGTTGGCAGTAGTGTTGGGGCTAGGGTTAGAGTTTGGGTTAGTGTTAGTGTTAGGGTTGGTGTTACGATTAAGTTTAGGGCTGTGGTTGGGTGTAGACCTGGTATAAAGTTGAAGATTGGGTTTAGGGTTGGTGTTGAGGTTGGGGTTAGGTTTCTGGTTAGGGTTGGATTATAGGGTTGGGTCTAGGGTTAGGGTTATGTTTAGAGTTTGGTTTAGTGTGAGGGTTTGGTTTGAAGTTAGGCTTGGGGTCGATTTTTGGAAGGTGGTTGGAGGTTGGGATTTTTGTTGGTATGGGTTCTTTGGGGTTTTGGTTTGAGTTTATGTTTGTGATTGCATAAGTGTCATTCTAAATTAAGTTAAAGTGAGGATTCTCTGAAATATTGCAGTTTTAGGAAAAATCATATGCCAGTGAATGAAATCAGGAACATTCTACATTTTCAAAATAGGTTTAGTAATGGTTTGCATTGCAGTAGGTGAGTACTCCACAGAAATTTTGTTCTTCTGTGACAAAATTGCTTGAATGTGAATGTATCTGGTAAGTCAATGAGATCCCAAAACACATTTACAAACTGGTTTCCTATTTAACTGGGAGACATTACTTTGTTACAGTGTTTTTCATGAAAAATGCTTGGAAATGTGTGCAGATGTTATTATTATTCGGTGTTTGAAACAAATTATATTCATGTTAGTGTTAAGATCAGGGTTAGGTTCTGGGTTAACTTTGGGCAAGCATAAGTGTTTAGTTGTAGGTTAAACTTCGGCTTAGGCTAGGATTAGGATTTGGATTCTGCTTAGGGTGGGATTAAGATTGTTTAGAAGCTTCACATAGGTTTTTATTGGGTGTTGGTTTTGAGGTTGTACATTTAGGGGGAATGCTAGTGTTAGGTTTAAGTTAGTTTAAGGATAGTGTTCTCTGAAGACATTAGTTGCAGTCCAAAAAGTGCATGGAAGTGAATTGATCCAATAAGTCCCTTTGCCTTTGAAACAGTATTGGGGAAGTGATTTGCATAGCAATCATTGAGTTTTCTGTGAAAATGCTAGTATGCATGCAAGACGTGTATCCAAATGAATGGAGCCAGAATGTCACTCAGTTCTCCAAACCCTATCACAGACATCTTTCAGAAAGAATAAGGTGACATATGTTGGACAATGATGTTTTAACCTCAAAATATGTATGATCGAGAGTGGACTAACTACATTACTCAGTTTCTGACTCAAATTATGTTAAGGCTAGCTCAGTGTCAGGGTTAGAATTAGGGTTAGGGTTAGGGTTAAGTTTAGGGATGCGGTTGGGGTTAGGGTTAGGTTAGGGCCTCGTTTGGGTGTAGGGTTGGTATAAAGTTGAGGGTAGTGTTTGTGTTTTGTGTTGGGTTTTGTGTTAGGATTCAAGTTAGGGTTTGTGGTACAGTTGGGGCTAATTTAGGGTTTGCTTTAGCTTTAGGGTTAGGGTTAGTGTTGGTGTTAGGGTTAAGCTTAGGGCTGCAGTTGGGTGTAGGTTTAGTATAAAGTTGAGGGCTGGGTTTAGGATTGCTGTTGGGTTTGGGGTTTGGGTTCAGGTTAGCATTGGTGTTTATTTTGGGCTAGGTTCAGATTTGGGTTGGTTTAAGGATTAAGTTTAAGTTTAGGACTTCAGTTGGGTGTAGGGTTGATATAAAGTTGAGGGTTGGGTTTAGGTTTGGTGTTGGTGTTGGTATTAAGGTTCAGGTTACCGTTGGTGTTTGGTTTGGGTCTAGTGTTAGGGTTAGGGCTAGGGTTAGGGTTAGGGTTAGGGTGGGTGTTAGGGTCAAGTTAAGGACTGTGCTTTTGTTCAGGTTTGGTATAAAGTGAGGGTTGGGTTTAGGGATGGTGTTGTGATTGGGGTTAGGGTATGGGTTAGGGTTGGTGGTAGGGTTGGGTCAAGGATTAGGTTTAGGTTGAGGGTTATGTTTAGTGTGAGGGTTTGGGTTGAAGTTAGGCTTGGGCTCAGTTTTGGGACAGTGTTTGGACGCTGGTATGAGTTCTTTGGGGTTTTGGTTTGTTTTTATGTTTGTGGTTGCAAAAGTGTCATGTTCAAATTAAGTTGAAGTGTGGGTTCTCTGAAATATTGCAGTTCTAGGGAAAAATCTTTCACCAGTGAATGGAACCAGGACCATTCTAAGTTTTCAAAACAGGTTTAGGTAATGGTTTGCATTGCTGTAGGTAAGTGTTCCACAGAAATGCTGTTTTTCTCCAACAAAATTACTTGAAAGTGAATGCAGGTGATAAGTCAACATGCTCTCAAAACACATTTACAGACTACTCTCCTTTTTAACTGGGAAACATTACTTTGCAAGGATGTTTTCCATGAAAAATAGTGGACATGTTTGCAGATGTTATTATTCCTTGGTTTTTTAAACAGATTATATTCATGTTAGTGTTAGGCTCAGGGTTACGTTCATGGGTAAGGTTGGGCAAGCATTAGCGTTTGGTTGTGGGTTAAAGTTTGGCTTAGGTTAGGGTTAGGATTTGAATGCTGCTTTGGGTGGGATTAAGATTGACGAGAAGCATCACATAGGTTTGAGTTGGGTGTTCATTTTGGGTTGTTGTACATTTATGGGGTATGCTAGTGTTAGGTTTAGGTTAGGTTAAGGATAGTGTTCTCTGCAGAAATTACTTTCAGTCCAAAAGGTGCATGGAAGTGAATAGATCCAATCAGTCCCTTAGTCTTCAAATTGGTATTAGGTAAGTGACTTGCATAACAGCTGTTGTGTTTTCTGTGAAAATGCTAGTTTTAATGCAAGACGTGTTTCCAAATGAATGGATTGAGAATGTCACTCAGTTCTCCAAACCCTACCACAGACTTCTTTCAGCAAGAATAAGGTGAGATATGTTGGACAATACAGTTCTAACCTTAAAATATGTATGGTCGTGTGTGTACCAAGTACATTACTCAGTTTCTGACTCAAATTATGTTAAGAATAGCTAAGTATCAGGGTTAGGGTTAGGGCATGGTTTAGGGCCTCATTTAGGTGTAGGGTTGGTATAAAGCTGAGGGTAGTGTTTAGGGTTGGTGTTGAGGTTGTGGTTAGCATCAGGTTAGGGTTGGTGCTAGGGTTGGGGCTAGGGTGAGTGTTTGGTTAGGGTTAGGGTTAGGGTTAGGGTTGGTGTTAGGGTTAAGTTTAAGGCAATGGTTGAGTATAAAGTTGAGGGTTGGGTTTAGGGTTGGTGTTGGGGATGTGGTTAGGTTTTGGGTTAGGGTTGGTGGTAGGGTTGGGTCTAGGTTTAGGCTTAGGTTTAGGGTTAGGTTGTGTGGGGGTCTGGGTTGAAGTTCGGCTTGGGGTTGATTTTGGGAAAGTGTGTCTAGGTTGGGATTTGTGCTGGTATGTGTTCTTTGGGGTTTCAGTTTGTGTTTATGTTTGTGGTTGCATAAGTGTCCTGTTTAAATTAAGTTAAAGTAAGGGCTCTCTTAAATATTCCAATTTTAGGGAAAATTCTTACACCAATGAATGAAACCAGGACCATTCTAAGTTTTCAAAACAGTTCTAGGGAATGATGTGCATTGCTGTAGGGGCGTGCTCTGCAGAAATGCTGTTTGTCTCCAATAAAATTGCTTGAAAGTGAATGGAGCTGGTAAGTCAATGAGCTCTCAAACACATTTACAAACTGGTCTCCTATTTAACTGAGAAACATGACTTTGCCATGATGTTTCCGAAGAAAAATGCTTGGAAATGTGTGCAGATGATATTATTACTTGGTTTTTGAAACAGAGTATTCTCATGTTAGTGTTAAGCACAGGGTTACGTTCACGGTTAAGGTTGGGCAAGCATTAGTGTTTGATTGTGCATTAACGTTTGTCTTAAGCTACGATTAGGATTTGGATTCTGCTTATAGTGTGGTTAAGACTGGTGAGAAGTTTTGCATAGGTTTGTGTTGGGTGTTGGTTGTGAGATGGTTGTTCATTTATGGGGTTTGCTAGTGTTAGGTTGAAGTTTGGTTAAGGATAGTGTTCTCTGAAGAAATTACTTTCAGTCCAAATAGTGTATGGAAGTGACTGGATCCAATAAGTCTCCTAGCCTTCAAAACAGTATTAGGCAAGTGATTTGCATAGCAATTGCTGAGTTTTCTGTGCAAATGCTAGTTTTCATGCAAACTGTGTGTCCAAATGAATGGAGTCATTCAGTTCTCCAAACCCATTCACAGATTTCTTTCAGCAAGAATAAGGTGAGATATGTTGGACATTGTCGTTTTAACCTAAAAAAAATATGTGTGGTCGCATGTGGACCAAGTACATTGCACAATTTCTTATGTAAATTATGTTAAAGCTAGCTCAGTGTCATGTTTAGGGTTAGGGATAGGGTTATGGTTAAGGTTGGGGTTAGGTTTAGGGTCTTGTTTGTGTGTAGGGTTGGTATAAAGATGAGGGTAGTGTTTAGGGTTGGTGTTGGGGTTGAGGTTAGGATTTGGGTAAGGTTTGGTGGTAGGGTTGGCACAGGGTTAGGGTTCAGGTATGGATTAGGGTTAGGGTTAGGGTTGGTGTGGTGGTTGGGGTTAAAGTTCGTGTTAGCATTGGTATTAGGGTTGGGTCTAGGGTTAGGGTTAGGTTTAGGGTTAGGGTTAGTGTGAGGGTTTGGGTTGAAGTTATGCTTGGGGTCAGTTTTCAGACAGTGTTTTGATGTTGGGATTTGTGCTGGTATGGGTTCTTTGGAGTTTCAGTTTGTGTTTATGTTCGTGGTTGCATAAGTGTCATGTTTAAATTAAGTTAAAGTGAGGGTTCACTGAAGTATTGCAGATTTAGGAAGAAATCTGTCACCAGTGAATATAACCAGGACCATTCTAAGTATTCAAAACAGGTTTAGATAATGGTTTGTGTTGTTGTAGGTGAGTTCACCACAGAAATGATGTTTTTTTCCAACAAAATTGCTTGAAAATGAATGGAGGTGGTGAGTCAATGAGTGCTCAAAACAGATTTACAAACTGGTCTCCTATTTAACTAGGAAACATTACTGTGCAATGGTGTTTTCCATGAAAAATGCTTGGAAATGTGTGCAGATGTTTTTATTACTCAGCTTTTGAAACATTATGCTCATGTTAGTGTTAGGTTGAGGGTTAGGTTCAGGGTTAAGGTTGGGCATGCATTAGTGTTTGATTGTGGGTTAAAGTTCGGCTTAGGCTAGGGTGAGAATTTGGATTCTGCTTAGGGTGGGATTAAGATCAGTGAGAAGCTTCATGTAGGTTTGTGTTGGGTGTTGGTTTTGAGATTCTTGTACATTTACGTGGTGTGGTATTGTTAGGTTTAGGTTAAGATAAGAAGAGTGTTCTCTGAAAAAAATACTTTCAGTCCAAAAACTGCATGGAAGTGAATGGATTCATAAGTCCCTTAGCCTTCAAAACAGAATTAGGTAAGTGACTTGCATAGCAATTCTTGAGTTTTCTGTGAAAATGCTAGTTTTCATGCAGGGCGTGTATCCAAATGAATGGAGCGAGAATGTCATGCAGTTTTCTAAACCTGTTCACAGACTTTTTTCAGCAAGAATAAAATGAGACATGTTGGATAATGCTGTTTTTAACTAAAAATATGTATGGTCGCATGTGGCCCAAGTACATTACTCAGTTTCTGACTCAAATTATGTTAAGGCTAGCTCTGTTTCAGGGTTAGGGTTAGATTTAGGGTTAGTGTTAGTGTTAGGGTTGCATTTAGGGTTAGGTTTAGGGCCTCATTTTGGTTTTGGGTTGGTATAAAGTTGAGGGTAGTGTTTAGGTTTAGTGTTGGGGTTGGGGTTAGGATTCGGGTTTGGGTTGGTGATAGGTTTGGGGCTAGGGTTAGGGTTAGGGTTAGGGTTAGAATTATGGTTGGTGTTAAGGTTAAGTTTAGGACTGCGGTTGGGTGAAGGATTGTTATAAATTTGAAGGTTGGGTTTAGGGTTGGTGTTTGTGTTGGTGTTAGGGTTTGGGTTAGTGTTGGTGGTATGGTTGGGGCCAGGGTTAGCATTACAATTAGGGTTAGGGTTACGGTTGGTGTTCGGGTTAAGTTCAGGGCTGTGATTGGGTGTAGAGTTGGTATAAATTTGAGGATTGGATTTGGGGTTTGTGTTGGTGTTGGGGTTAGTGTTCGGGTTAGTGTTGGCATTTGGTTTGGGGCTAGTGTTAGGGTTAGGCCTAGGGCTCAGGTTAGGGTTAATGTTAAGTTTAGGGTTGATGTTAGTGTTAAGTTAAGGGCTGTGGTTGGGTGTAGAGTTGGTATAACATTGTGGATTGGGTTTAGCATTGATGTTGGGGTTGGGGTTAGGTTCAGGCTATGGTTGGTGGTAGGATTGGGTCTAGAGTTAGGGTTAGGTTTAGGGTTAGGTTTAATGTGAGTATTTGAGTTGCAGTTAGGCTTGGGGTCTATTTTGGGACTGTGGAGGTTGGGATTTGTGCTGGTATGGGTTCTTTGGGGTTTTGGTTTGTCTTTATGTTTGTGGTTGCATAAATGTCATGTTTAAATTGAGTTAAAGTGAGGGTTCTCTGAAATATTGAAATTTCAGGAAAAAATCTTATGCCAGTGTATGGCACCAGGACCATTCTAAGTTTTCAAAACATGTTTAGGTAATAGTTTGCATTGCTGTAGGTGAGTGCTCTGCAGAAATGCTGTTTTTCTCCCATAAAATTGCTTGAAAGTGAATGGAGCTGGTAAGTCAATGAGCTCTCAAAACATATTTACAAGCTGGTCTCTTATTTAACTGGGAAACATTACTTTGCAATGGTGTTTTCCATGAAAAATGCTTGGAAATGTGTGTAGGTGTTATTATTACTCGGTTTTTGAAACATATGATATTCATGTTAGTGTTAGCCTCAGGGTTAGGTTCAAAGTTAAGGTTGGGCAAGAATTAGTGTTTGGTTTTGGAATCTGCTTAGGGTGGGTTTAAGATTGGTGAGAAGTATCACATAGGTTTGTGTTGGGTATTTGTTTTCAGGTTGTTGTACATTTATGGGGTGTTCTAGGGTTAGGTTTAGGGTTAAGGATAGTGTTCTCTAAAGAATTTACTTTCAGTCCAAAAACTGCATGGAAGTGAATGGATCCAATAAGTCCCTTAGCCTTCAAAACAGTAATAGGTAAGTGATTTGTATAGCAATTGTTGAGCTTTCTTTGAAAATTCTTGTTTTCACACAAGATGTGTATCCAAATGAATGGAGCCTGAATGTCATTCCATTCTCCAAACCCATTCACAGACTGTTTTCAGCAAGAATAAGGTGAGATATATTGGACAATGCCATTTTAACCTAAAAAAATGTATGGTCATGTGGGGACCAGTTCTTTCCTCAGTTTCTGACACAAATTACATTAAGGCTAACTCAGTGTCAGGGTGAGGCTTAGGGCTAGGGTTGGGGTTAGGATTAGGTTAGGGCTGTGGTTGGGTGTAGGGTTGATATAAAGTTGAGGATAGTGTTTATGGTTGGTGAAATATTCCTTAAACAGCTTCAGCCTGGACCACTCCAACCATGCTGTACTAGCCCACACTCAGTGATTCTCACCACTCCTATGGCAATAAACTATTGAGTGCCTCCTCTTGACATCATCTATCATGGGTCAAACCTATATAAACAGGATGAGCACCCATATACTTGTCAATCCCTGGGCCCCACTCATGTTCACATCACTCATGCTGTTCATTCTCCTAACTCCCATTGAGGGCACATCCTACATATGGGAATTTGAAATCAGGGAAACTTTTAACCAAAATGAAAAATCAACCACTCATATAACTGGTATGAAAGAATGCTCTCTAACAAATTGTAGCCAGCCTATACCAATCCCCATAAATCCTAAATCAGTTGAAAGGGCTCAAGGCCATATATCTGCTTTCCATACACTCAAACCAAAAGTTACTGTAACCAAAGCAACTATGACAACACACATGGGGAATGCCCCTATCAGTCATGCAAAAATATTCTATGTAGAAAGAATGAATGAATATGATACTGAAATGCCTTGTAAAACTGCCTTCTACTTCCATCCTAACAGCTCCAAACAGCTCTATGTAAATATTGTAGATCCCTGGGATGCAAAAATGGATAGCAGGAATCCAAGGCAAGTTATAAAAGAGGGGCTGGATCCAATACCCGTTAAGCACCATTGAAATACACCATGAATATGTCCTCATTAATACTACCCTTACCCAGTTATCTATCGACATTTCACAAGCTGAACAAAGCCTCTCCAAGCATGTTGCCCAAACCTCTGCCTCACCAGCCTCTCTTACATGGCTCCAAATCCTCCAATAAACCTTACATTTCCTCAACCAAACAGAAATATTCCTTAAAGTAACCCACTGTTTCCTCTGTTCATCATTAAATAGGACACTATTAGCAGCTGTCCCTATAAATATAACCCAAATACACAATCATAGCCTTGATTCCTGCCATACCACTCTAAAGAACATCCCCCTGTGGGAACCAGAGCCTGATAACCTTCCCTACCTCCTTAAAACCTGCTACCTCACACACACAACTGTAAATCAGACAAAACTTCATAACAAATGCTAAACTAATGTCACTATCCACAACACCACCCATGCCCCCAAAGGACAATATTCCTGGTGTAATGGAACTCTCACCAAGTGCCTTAACTCCACTGCCCTAGGACCATGCTTCCTGGTAACTATTGTTCCTCAATTAACCCTCTATGGGGAGTCCAAATTAACTTTGCTACTGCCCTCTCCTCACTCCAAAAGGGCTGCCTTCCTTCCCATCCTGGTAGGGATCAGCTTAACTGCCTCAGTCGTAGACTCAGCCACAGGGGGAGGGGCACTCGTACATGGTATTTTAACCTCTCAAAACTTCAAGACTTGACTACAGGTAGCCCTGAAATTGATGTCAGAATCCCTTTCTTCTCTACAATGTCAATTTACCTCACTAGCCCAGGTAACTCTTCAAAATCGATGAACCTTAGACCTGCTAACAGCTGAAAAAGGAGGAATGTGCATATTCCTTCAAGAAGAATGCTGCTATTACATCAACGAGTCAGGTCTGGTGTAATAAAATATTCAAACTTTAAGCAAACTAAAAGAGGATCTCTACCTCAGAAAACAAGGAATCAACTCTGTCTTAGACTGGTTTTCTTCCCCCCTGGTGACATGGCTCCTCCTGCTATTAGGACCAGTTATCCTAATCTCTCTCTTTTTTCTCCTAGCTCCCTGTCTCCTCAACTTCCTTCAGAGATGCATAAAGGAACTATCACAGGTAGCAACTAAATGCTCTTGCATCATTACCACAGCCTACCCTCCTCACCAGATTCCTATAGCTAACCTCCCTCTCTTGACCATGACAACCCCAGCCTATCACCTCACATCGCCCTAGTACAGCAGGAAGTAGCCAGAAGAACCTTGATGCCCTATTATCACAAAAAGTCTGGAATGTTACACTGGGGGAATGGGGAAGTGCACTGTGACATGAGCTGTGGAGGCTGTGTCGCCCCTCCTTACATAGCTACTGGGCAAGGAGATGAACTGTCCCTTCCAGACACATGACTTCTGGAGAACTGCCCCTTCCAGAAGGTCACCTGACCCCCTTTCTTAAAAATTGTCTACCCCATCACCCAGGCATGGACTCACCTCTCTCCATCTTGGATTCGGTGAGCTCTGCCCAGAAGCACAGAAATAAACCCACCTGCTTTAAATTTCCCAGTCTAACTTCCTTCTTTCTCACCCTTTCCCCTCCTAAACCTTTCAGTTTCTGCCATGTTCGATCACATTTACTTAATGCTTTTGCTGTTATGGGAAGCGCTCAATCTATCAAAATGGACAATGGTCTTGCTTATACAGGAAAGCAATTTCATAAATTCTGTACTTCTTTTTCATATTACTCATATCACAAGAATTCCACATAACCCCTCTGGGCAAAGAATTATTGAATGAGCAAACCAGATGTTAAAGTCTAAAACAAAAAGGGGGAGATGATGATCAGGAGGAGGATGTTGTGAAAATAAGTACACCTAAAGATCAATTAGCAAAAGCTCTGTTTATTTAAAAATTTTTAAACATTCATGATAATTCATCACAGACTCCTGCAGAACAACATTTTAGTAATTTGGAAAAGAAAAATAATACAAACCAAACAGAACTGCAGCTGCAGCCAATCTTTTGGAAAGATGTTAAGGATGATTTATGGAAACAAGACATGATAAAGGTTTGTGGTAGGGGATTTGCTTTTGTCATTGCAGATGATGAAATCTTGATTTGGATTCCCTCAAAGAGAATAAAACCCAGACATGTCGACCCAGATGAAAATAACTAAATGGGTAATGTATATTATAGGACATATAACTTTAATTGCTGAAGGACAGAGACATAATTATACTTACACTTATTGGACTTATATACCTAACCCACCTTTGCTGCAGGTCCTAACATGGGCACATCTAACTTTACCAAAATATCTGAATACTAGTTTAGGATTCCCAGGTCCAGTGGACTCAAGACTTCCAAAACTACTTAAGGAAGAAGAAAAATGGTATCAAATTTAATTCTTCCATTTTTAGAAAGACCCATATGCATAAATGTATGGAATCAAATGATACTTGCCTGTTAGCTGGGAAAGAAAGTTGGAATGGATGGCAGTCATGTCATGTGGATCAAGCAGTTATCAAAACTAACAGTTCCTATGGAATTGTAAGAGATGTGGCCCCTGTGGGGTCTTCCATCTCTAATTTGAAGGTAACTGAGACTATATGGACAGGCAAGCTAAATCAGAGTTTAATACATAGAGGATGATTTGTGCCAAATTTTGGAGATGATAAATACATTATTCAGAGAAATTTATGGAAAATTTTCCTAGGACTGGGACCAACTTTTATAGCAAATTCTAGTAACTATAACTTCTCTTTAAATAGCAACCATAAACACTATGCACATATAAGAAATCAATCTTTAATTGTGAGAATTATTCTCTATTCACTTGTCTCCAAGCATTTATGTTGCAGAAAAATGAGACAATTATAGCAGCAAGGAGAAGAACAGGCATTTGGCTGCTACTGCAGATGTCAAGATCCTGGCAGTCCTCTCCAGAAACACAAGGACTGATCCATTTAGCAAAGGAATGTCTGAAAAGGACTAAGACACTAATTGGACTCATTATTATTATGTCATTGGAATCATTGGCATTATCTCAGTGTCTGTGGTCACTGGAACTGCATTGTTAGGTTTGGGGCTGCTTATAATCTTTCTCTTCCTCCTCAGCTGTGTCAAACAACAAATATTTAAAATAGCAAGCCACGCCACTAAGCAGAGCCATACTAACACTGTGATTCTGCTGAAAGCCCTTGGCTCCCTCCCAAATCAAAGTCAGAGAGCTTGACTTGTAGCCAATGATGGGTAAGACCCTTCCTTCAGAGCTTAAGGGCAACCTAAGCCAGGCACAGTCACTAAGCAAAGCCATGCTAACAGTGTGATTCTTGCAAAAACTCTTGGCTCCCTACCAAATCAAACTCAGAGAGCTTGACTGGAGGCCTATTATGGGTAAGACCCTTTCTTCAAAGCTTAAGGGCAACCTAAGACAGGCACAGTCTCCAATCCTACCATGATTTGGAGAAGGTATTGGGGGCTGGAGGCAGTTGAAACTAAAACAACTACAAGATTAAAATCAACTCACCAAAAGACATATAGGAGCAAGTAAATAATTAAGAAAGATGCCTGCCAACTTTTTTATCTACAATTTGAGGACATGGTAAGCCATATGATTAAGAAACTGGGATAAATATGAATGTTATAAATTTCCATAAAAATGTAGCTATAATAGGGCACAATTAAAAAATGAATTTTCACAACTCATACAGATGGATTAAGGATTTAAATGTTAGAAACACAGAAAAATAATCATAAGGTTGCAAGTGGTAGAATTTTTACCTGCCATGATGGTAGACCTGGGTTCAATTCCAGGCCCATGTGCTTCCCTAAAAAATAAAAAAGCAAACAAATGAAAACCCAAACAAACAAAAATTCAGCAAATGGTGCTGCAATAAGGGGATTCTCTGTGGAAAAAAATAAAATGTGACCCCTGCAATGCAGCATATAAAAAGAAAAGAAAACTATTCATAAAATTAATAAAGTACACCAATGGTAAGCATTAATATTTGACCATCTAGCATTCATATCTATAAAAACTATATTCTAATCAAGGGAAAACTCCAGATGTACACTGCAATTTACTAGTTTCTTCTATTTATAGGATGGTTGCCAGGTATCATAAGCCCTCTATCTAGGATTTCCAGATTTAGCAATTATAAATGTAGGATGCCAAGTAAATTTGATTTTCATAGAAACTTTTTTTGTATTTGTATGTCTAATATCATATGTATGATATGCTATGCTAAAGAATTTTTAATCTTTAACTGAAGTTAAAATTTATCTTGGCCACTTTTGCCATGTTGCAGAGTCATGCCTGGTTTCACTCAATAAAACATTAGTAATGACAATGAAAATGATCAGCAGAATCAGAAAACCTTAATCAATAGAATACAATGTCCAAAATTTAATTGACAGGTTAATAACATCAAACTTAAACTACTACACTCCAAATTTCTCTGTGTTTGATGTGATATAATTACTCTAAAAATAGTTCAATCTTATTTTTGCCTTTCCAGGCCCCCCAAAAGTTTCCAGTGGATAAATCACTAAAAGGACGTATCAGTGAATTTTAGCACCCCAGTTAGCCTCCATTCACTTATGTTCTATTTTATTTCCCAAAGACAACTGAATAGATGTCTGTCCACTGATGATATTGTTCACAGTTATGAAAAGATTGTAGGAATCCAATTGTCCATCAATTTTTCAAGGATAAACAAAATCTTGTATACACTTACAGTGAAAGTTACTAAGCCATAAAAAATAAATGAAGTTCTTATATATGGCACCATATAGACGACTTTCAAGGTATCCTGTGGAGTGGGATGTCAGACACAAATGGACAGATATTACCAGTAATATGGTAAAGTGAGTATGAGCAAATTCATAGACATGGAAACTAGAATGAAGATTACTAAGGCTGGTGTGGGAGAAGGGAATGAGGAACTAATATTTAATGTATATACAGTTCCTTTTTATAGTGAAGAAAGATATTTGGTAATGGATGGTGATGATTGCAACACAATATCTTGAATGTAAGTAGCATCACCGAATTACATATTTGAATGTGGATAAAGTGGAAATTTAGGTTGTATATGTTACTAGAATACATTTTTTAAAAGCAAGGGACAGTACAACACAAACTGTGAATCAATATAAATTATGTTCTAGAATTATTTTATCAATTGTAGCAAAACTACCACACTGATACAAAGTGTGAATAGTAGAAAAAACAGCATGTATTTCCATGTGGTAGGGGTATATAGGAATCCTGTATTTTCTGCATACTCTTTCTGTAAATGTACAACTTCTCTAATTAAAACAGCAAATTAAAAGATGTAAAAAATACATCATGAAATAACCACCTGGACAAACAAACAAAATGATTTCCAGGCATATTTCATGAAACCTGTTAAAAAGAAAATAATATGGTTAATGCTAGGCTCTTTTATTCATCTTCAGTATGAATAAATTTTTTATTAAGATTCACCCAAATTTTATAATAAGAAATTTAACTTTAGAATATAGAAATAAAACAACTTTTTGAGATAAAGCATTAATAAAATTGAACACTGCTAATTTGAAACTGCTATGTACCCCAGAAAACCATGTCCAATTCCTTGATCAAATCTTGTGGGGGTAGCCACGTTACTTTGAATCTTGATTCGCTTTTGTGGAGTGGGAACTTTGGGTAATTTCCATGGAGATGTGCCACATACAATTGTGGGTATGACAATTTGATTAGATGGAGATGTGACTCCACCCAATTAAGCTGGGTCTTTGTTAGTTTATTGGTGTCCTTTAAAAGAAGAAATATTTTGAGGTTGCTTCAGAGATGACATACATGCAGATATATGGAGAGTTTTAGAGTGCAAAGAAAATAGATGAACAGTGTTGGTCTTTTGAAGATAGAGAGCTCAGCAGACTTTTCCAAGTGCCTTGCTGTGAGATGTCAAGTAAGCAAGAACCTGGAGATGAAGAAGGGAAGATAAGAAATTAATTTCTGAGTTTTGCCCTGGAGCAGCTAAGTGAAGTCCCACAGAATCTTAGAGAGGAAGTCACTGAAATCAGAAATTGGAAGCAATGGAACTGGGAACAGGACCAGCATATGACAGACACATGCCTTCCCATGAGACAGATATCAGCTATGCTTGAGTAAAGGTACTCTCTCTGGATGCCTTAGTTTGGACATATTTTGTGGCCTTAGTAAATCTATAAATTAATAAGTTACCTTCTTAAAAGCCATTTGTATTGCTTTACAAGCTGCCACAACACAATAAACCAGCAACTGGACTGCTTTTATAGTGAAGAATTTAATAAGCTGCAAGTTTATAGTTTTAAGGCTGTGACAATGTCCAAATTAAGACAAAGCTCTAAAAATTTCCAAACTAAGGCATCCAAGGAACAATAACTTGGTTTGTGAAAGCTGATGATGTTCAGAGTTTCTCTCTTAGCTTCAAAAGCACACGGAAATGCCTGCTATATTTCTCTACAGGCTTATTCTATGGCTTTCTGGGGACACTTTATGCATTTCTAAAGGTCTCTGGTTGTGTGGGCTCTGTTGGCTCTGATGGCTCTAAAGCTTTTGTCTCAAAATGTTTCCCTGTTAACTGGCTTCACTGGCAATCTCATCTTGAATAGGTGATGACACATGTCCATGGAAACCATATAATCAAAAGTTATCACCCACATTTAGGTGAGCCACATCTTCGTGGGCAGGACATGTCTTTTCTGGTGTACACAACAGATTCAAACTGTCACATTCCATTTCTGTTATATTGGATTCTAGCAGCATATAACCAACTAAACCTAAGTAAAATAAATGTTTATGTACAAGTTTACAATAATTACTAAGTGAGACATATAATATCTATGATAAAGTTAGAAATCAGCACCACTTACAGAAAGAAAAGCAACTCAACACTTCCTTTATATTCTGAATCTGCCTTTATTGTGATTCTTTATCACTTGCTTAGGTACCAATTACTGGGCAAAAAATAATTATAGTTACTAACATGATTTGTCCAAGGATTTTTGCTCTAAATGTTGCTATAATTGGCCTAATATTAAATATGAGTGAAAATTATTTGTTTTAGTAGTAAATTTCCAGCATGAAGTAAATACAGAGAAGGTATTATTATAATTAGATAAAGGGGTGCTAGATGAAAAAGTGATGAAATATGACTGAGAAAATAGTGTGAGTTTTATTCAATTTTCACTGAAACTGTGGACAGCTTTTACAAATGCAGTGGAGCTGGTGTTGGAGGGGCTGTATACTTTCACCTCCATAGCTCACTAAAGAGCCATCATTCAGTCCTAATATAGGAGCTCATATATGTGAACCCAGGAACCAGCAGACTTGGTTTATCTACATACTGATACCTGACAGCAGTGTTCAGTGCATACCTTCCATCTCTGAGGCAGACCACGGCAAGTGCCTGATTTTGGAGGTAAAACTGGAGGCTTTCCACCATCGTGAAGAAAGAGAATACAGAGCACAGCTGACCTGATAATTGGCCAGTGAGAGGGAGACTATAGGTCTCACTCTCTGTATCCTTTTTCTATAGAGGTTGAAGGCACTCATGGCATGCTCAGGTGGAGATGTAGGGACAGGGGACAGAGCCATGCTGCAACACCAGAAACTCTATCTCTGACCCAGAAATACAGGCTACATACCAGACAGGACCTAGGAGGTTGATGAAAAGCAAGGTATCACTGGGCTACCTACAGCATGAGGAAAAGTGATTCTCTCAGAATCACAGCTTGAGATCATTGCAACTCAGGAGCCTGGGAATCACCAGACCCATTATGCCTATAAACAGATTCATCTCAAGGTGCACAGTGCCTACACCCAGCACCCAGGAATGGGAGTTTTCATATGCAGTGAGACCTGCTGCATTGACCAGACTCTCACCTGTTTTGAAACCTGCTCAGTAGGCTGCAGCTAAGCAGGGGTGGGCTTGAGGGGAAAAGGTGGCCCAAGTATGCCATATGTTGGGAAGACAGGGAAGTGCACTCTGGCAAACTGTTATTATCTTCAGTCTTCAACACATTTCCAAACAGATTTGCATGCTCCAAGGGAGGCCTCAGCTTTGATTTGGCTGGGGATTAGGACAAACCAAGTACCAAAACAGACTTTCAGTACAAACACAAGCAACCAAAATTCTTAGACAAATGAGGGAAATCAACTTTCAAAATAATTTCATGAAGATAATCAAATGCTTACAAACCAACAGAAAATCACAAACACATTAAGATGCAAGAAGATATGGCTAAACCAAATGACAAAATTAAAAAGCTAGGTGTGACACAGAACTTGGAACAAGTAATCAAAGATGCACATGAACATCTCCTAAATAACTTCAATGAGTTGGCTAAAGACACAAAACTTATCAAGAAAATCCTAGATAAACACATGGAAAGAATGAAATAATAAACAAAAAATATAATAGATCTTTAAAATGAAAGATAGTATAGATCAAATTAAATATATGCTTGAGACATCCAACAGCACATTTGATGATGCAGAAGAAAGAATAAGCAAACTAGAGGACAGTGTAAATGAATTTTAATGCACAAAACAACAGATGGTGAAAAAGATAGAAAATTTTGACTTAGATATAAGAGAAATGATTGATGACATGAAGCATACAAATGTACAATTCATTGGAGAAATGGAAGTTAAACTGACAGGAAGATAATCAATTGAAGAAAACCTTCCTAATACAAATGAAATAAGCCCAATGAACTCTAAATAGAATCAATTCAGATAGTCATACTCCAAGTCATAGACTAATCAGACTGCAAAATATTGAAGAGGAGAGAGTCTTAAAGCATCAAGGGAAAAATGACCAACCACATATAAAGGAAGGTACATAAGACTAAGTATCAATGGAATACATAAGATTCTGAACCAGAAAAAAATTTTACAATAATTTCCTTATACAGCAAAGCTGTCCTTTAAAACTGAGTGGGTTTAAAAATTTCACAAACAAACGCTGAAAGAAATTGTCAATCAGAGACCTTCCCTGTAAGAAATATTAATCAAAAGGTCAGGTCCTTGATCTTCAGGCTTGCTCTTGTGAACCTTATATATGTAACAAAGGAGCTTAGCTTTTCTATAAGTGTATCTAAGAGTCATGTTTGGAGGATGTCTTTTGTTGCTCAGATGCAGCCTCTCTCTTTCTAAGTCCAACTCTCCAAATGACATAATTACCCCCGTACCTGGGAAATCACATCCACAGGTGAAAGTCTCCATGAGGGCTCCCAGGGGTGTGCCTGGTCCTGGCACCATGGGATCAACAATGTCGTTCTAAAAAAGGGGGGGGAAAGAAGTACAAAAAATAAGGTATCAGTGGCTGAGAAATTTCAAATAGAGTCAAGAGGCTACCATGGAGATTACTTTTATGTAAGCTTCAGTTAGAAATTGTTACCTATCATAACTTGACAACCCCCAATCAAAACTATACCTGCCAATCCTAACACCCAGGACATTAGATAAGATTGTACAAAACTATCTTGCACTAAGGTAAATTTCCAGAAGCCAACAGCATCTAGATGGGTCTTTAGACCAGATATGTCCTGAAATGTAGAGGGGTCAGCCTCTCCAGAACATCAGTTTGTTCTATCCCCTTATCCCATATTATTTTTAAACCCTTCCAACAGGAAAAATTAGAATAGGCATAGCCCCAAAACCTCTAAAGAGTAGGAGAAAGATGATGATTGTAGAGCTACATAGAGAAGGTAGGGTTTAACAGATATGCATGATTGCTGAACCATTATTTTGATATTTCTTTTAATCCCCAGGGTCTGGGAACTGCTAAGAGTAAAAACATGAAAATGTGGAATTGTAATCCACATCAAACTCTGAAATCTGCCCAACAACTAATTGTTGTGATGTGCTTTTAAATGTACTGCTTTTTTGTATATATGTTATGTTTGTTATGAAAAAAGTCTAATGTGATAATAATTAAATAAATAAATGAATAAAAAATACTAAAGCAATTCTATAAGCCTGAAAAGACACAAAAGAGAGGTCTGGAGGAGGGCACAGAATTGAAAAATGTTAGTAAGATGTACTTAAAGGATAAAAATGAAAAGAGGAAACTTCGAACTGACAAATGAAAACCAAAGTATAAGATGGTTGAATGAAGAACTGTCTGCATGGAAATAACTTTGATTTTTAACAGATTAATTTCACCATTATAAACTTCACACTGAAAGATTGATTTAAAAACATGATTCATCTATATGCTGTTTACAAAAGACTCATCTTAAAGCCAAGGTTGCAAAAAGGTTAAAAATGAAAGGATGGATAGAAAGATATTCAATGCAATTTGTAACCAAAAGAAAGCAGTGGTAGCTACAATAATATCAGACAAGTTTGAGTTTTTTTCCTGTTGGGCAGGCACTGAGAATTGAACCTGCTCTCTGGCATAGCAGGTGAGAATTCTGCACTGAGCCACCATTACACCAACTGGCAAGTTTGATTTTAAATGCAAAGATATCATAAAGGACAAGAAAGAACACTGTATATTAATAAAAGGGACAATTCACTGAAACCAACTAATAATCATAAATGATTATGTACCTAATAACAGAGCCTCAAAGTTCATGAGGCAAACATTGGCATAAATGAAAAAAGAAATACACATTCTACAATAATATTGGAAGACTTCAATACACAACTCTCTTCTATAAATACACCACTCAGAAAAGGGATCAATAAAGAACTGTATAAGTGATTAGACTTATAAATAAATAGATCCCCAAATCAGCAGGATATACATTCCTCTCAAGAGCTCATGGAACATTCTCTATGTTAGATCATACGCTGGGCACAAAACAGGTCTGATAAATTTTAAAAGAATGAAATCATTCAAAGCACATATTGTGACCACAATGGAATGAAACTAGAAATCAATAACCTGCTAAGAATTGGAATGTTCACAAATACATGGAGGTTTAAAAATACACTCTTAAACAAACAGTGGGTCAAAGAAGATATTGTAAGAAAAACAACATTAAAAACCTGGAGGAGAATAAAAACAAAAATACAGCATATCAAACCCTATGGGATAATTTCAAAGGTGGTGCTGAGAGGGAAATTTATATCTCTAAATGCCTACATTCAAAAGGAAAAAAGATCTAAAACCAAAGACCTAACAGAACAACTGATGAAACTAGAAAAAGGAGAGCAAGTTAACTCTAAAACAAGTAAAAGAAAATAATGGTTAAAGCAAAAATAAATGAATTGGAGAACAAAAATCAATACAGAGAATCATGAAAACAAATATTGGTTTTTTGAAAAGATCAACAAAATTGACACTTACCTTGACTGATGATGTCTAAAAGAGGCATATATGCATATAAACATAATCAGAAATGAGAAGAGGGACATTACCATGGGCTCTAAGTGAAAAACAACCAAAAGAGGATACTATGAACAATTCTACATCAAGAAATTAGTCTACTTAGATGAAATGGACAACTTCCCATAAACAACCTAAACTGACTAAAGAAAAAATAGGAAACCTCAACAAATAAATCACAGTAAAGAGAGTCCATCAGTCATCAATATCATCCTACACAAAATTCCAGAGCCAGATGGCTTCAGAGGGGTATTTTGCCTAACATTCCATAAAGAGCTAATGCAATCCTTTCTCAAATTCATCCAAAGAATTCAAGAAAATGGAGCATTACCTAACTCATTCAGTGAAGTTAATATCACACTGGTAAAAAAGCTTGATAATGTTAATACAAGAAAAGAAAACTAAAAGACCAATCTCCCTACTGAATATAAATATAGAAATTATTTAAAAAAAAAAACCTTTTGAATGGAATCCGACAGTGCATTAGGGAATTACACACCACTTCACAGTGGCATTTATTCCAGGTATACAAGTGTGGTTCGACACAAGCAAACAATCAATGCAATACAACACATTAATGAATCAAAAAGGAAAAAGCACGATTTTTTCAATATGATTTCCCAATATGATAAAGAGTATATGTGAAAAACCTGGAGCTAGCATCATATTCAATGGCAAGAGACTGAAATCTTTCCCCCTAAGATCAGGAATGAGGCAAGGATAACTACTGTCAGCACTGTTATTCAACAATGTGCTAGAAGTTCTAGCTAGAGCAATTAAGCAAGAAAAGAAATAATTAGCACCCAAATCAGAAAGGAAGAAGTAAAACTTTCATTATTTGTGGATGACAAGTTCTCATACTGGAAAAATCATTAGAAATCACTACAAATAACAAATAAATTCCATGAAGTGTTAGGATACAGGGCTAATGTGTAAAAGTCAACAGTTTCTGTACTCTTATGATAGTCTAAGGAGACAAGAAAATGAATCAAGTATCTAGGAAAACTCTTAACCAAGGATGTAAAGTAACTGCACATAAAAAAGTACAAAACATTGCTAAAAGAAATTAAATGCTTGAATAAGTGGAAAGACATTCTACGTTCATGGATAGGAAGACTAAATATCATTAAGATGTAATTCTACCAACTTGATCTACAGATTCGGCACAATACTAACCAAATTTCAAATAACTTGATTTGAAGACTTGGAAAAGCTATTTGTCAAATATATCTGGAAGGAAAATAGGCCTCACATAGCTATAAACTTCTATAAAGTGAATACAAAGTGGAAAGACTTAAACTTCATGAGTTTAAAGCTTATTTGAAATCCACAATAGGAAAAACAGCAGGGTATTTCTTCTAGTTTGGTAGTTGCTGAAATGCAGCACACCAGAGACAGATTAGCTTTTAATAAAAGGGGATTTATTTCATTAGTCCTTCAGAGAAAAGGCAGCTAACTTTCAACTGAGGTTCTTTCTTATGCGGGAAGGCACAGGGTGATCTCTGCTGGCCTTCTCTCCAGGCCTCGGTGCTCCAACAACTTTCCCTGGGGTGAGTCCTTTCTGCATCTCTAAAGGCCTGGGCTGAGCTTCAAATGGTGAGATGAGGTATGCTAAGCTGCTTGGGTTGTGCTATGTTGAGCTCTCTCAATTAAGCACAAGCAATTAAAATAAACATCATTCATTACAGCAGGCATGCCTCTTAGCTGACTGTAGATGTAATGAACAACAGACGAGGTTCATGTACCATTGTCTCATGTCCACAGCAACAGAACTAGGTAGCTTCACCTGAACAAGTTGACAACTGAATCTAACTACCACAGTATTACACAAAGATGGAAATATCCAGCAAACTGAGAAATAGACCCTCAGATATATGGCAAATTGATTTTTTAAAACTTTTTTATTGTGTAGTATAATATATATACAAAGAAAAGAATGAAAAAAGCAGTAGTTTTCAAAGCACTCTTCAACAAGTAGTTACATGACAGATCTGAGATAATGGTGTGGTAGTCCATGACAAATTCTGGGATCTGTGTGATAAATTGATTTTTGACAAGGCCCCCAAATCTACTGAACTTGGACAGAATAGCCTCTCCTATATATGGGGGCTGGGAGGACTAGATATTCATAAAGAAAGGAATGAAAGATGACCCTTACCTCACACTCTACACAAATATTAACTCAAAATGGATCAAAGACCTAAATGTCAGAGCCAGTAACATAAAACTACTAAAAGAAAATATAGAAAACTTCTTCAAGATCCTGTGATAGGAGGTAGCTTCTTAGACCTTACACCCAAAGCACAAGCAGTGAAAGAAAAAATAGATAAGTGGAAACTCTTCTAGATTGAACACTTATGCACTTTAAAGGACTTTTTCTAAAAGATATGAGAGAGAGTATTTGTAAATCACATCTCTGATAAGGGTTTGATATCCAGTGTATATAAAAAAACTCATACAACTCAAAAACAAATGTTCAAACACCCCAATTATAAAAGACGCAAAAGATATCAATAAACATTTTTCCAAAGAGGAAACATAAATGAATAAAATGCACATGCAATTATATTAATCTTCATTAGGTTTTAGTGAAATGCAAAGCAAAACCACAATGAGATATTATCTCAAACCTGTAAGAATGGATACTATAAAACAAACACAAAACTAAATATGTTGGAGATGATATGAAGAATTCTTGAACCACTTACTGTTGGTGGGAATGTAAAATGTGGAAGACAGTTTTATGGTTACACAGAAAACTTAATTTTGAATGGTCATTTGACACAGCAATTCTGCTACTTGGTATATAATCAGAAGATCTGAAAGGAGTGACACAAACAAACATTTGCACAGTAATATTCACAGCAGCATTGTTTATAATTGCCAAAACATGGGAACAATGCAAATGTCCATCAACAGATGAGTGTTTTATATTGTGGTATATACATACAGTGGAATATTATGCAGCAGTGTAAAAGAATGAGGTAAAAAATATATGTCAACATGGATGAACTTGAGGATAAAATATGGTGTGAAATAAACAAGAGACTAATGTGCTAGAAGTTCTAGCTAGAGCCATTAAGCAAGAAAAGAAATAATTAGCAGCCAAATCAGAAAGGAAGAAGTAAAACTTTCATTATTTGTGGATGACATGTTCTTATACTGGAAAAATCATTAGAAATCACTACAAATAACAAATAAATTCCACAAAATGCAGAAATTGTTTGATTTCACCTATATCAACTACCTAGAAAAGGCAAACTCAGATTGTAGAATACAGATGACCAAGATATAGTAACAAGTTAGAGAAGAGGGATTGGTTCCTTGTATGTACAGAATTGATAATGAGATCGAACTTCAGTGTCTGGGTTTGGATAGAGTTTATGATAGTTAATTATTGGGATTACAAGTAATGATATCATATGGAAGGTGAATTTAATTGGAAGGGGTTGTTTGAAGTCATGTATCACATTGACTAACACTACAAATATAAATAAGTTTACACATGAACTATTACATAGGTATGACATCTGTGTAAAGAGTTAATAACGTGTGATATATTATGTTTAGCTTAATGTAATACTTTCATACATTCCAGGATATTTGGGGCAGGAATTTAAAGAGTATTTACAAAAAGCTCTTGAATGAATGGAGAAATATGTAGAACTATTAAACTTCCCCATCAAGAAAATTTCTAATATTCTCTCAAGCATTACAGTCTCCCTATTTAATAAGCCAAGCTCTTGATCTTGAAATTTACTCTAATGAAATTTATTTCTTAATGATGAATATAGTCTTACCTATAATTATGCCTAAATCTCAGCCCCAGAGAACCTCTTTTGTTGCTCAGATATGACCTCTTTCTCTAAGAGAAGCTCTTCAAGTAAACTCAATACCCTCTCCCCTATATGGGACATGACTCCCAGAGATGAGCCTGGTCCTAGCATTGTGAGATTGACAATGGCTCTTGACTGAAAAAGGAAATTGAAATGAAACAAACAAGGATTCTGTGGCTAAGAAATTTCAAAGAAAATAGAGACGTCATTCTTTAGGTCACTCTTATGCAATCTTCCTCAGGATATTGCAAATTGCCATGACATGCCAAGCACCAACCAATCATATTCATGAAAATCACAAATAATACCTTTGAGACTATCTAATATTCTATAAATGTTTTACATTTTTTAGTTTATTTTTTCAGAAACTTAAAGCCTCCAGACTGTTCCTATGTCAGTTAAGCCCTGAAGACCAGGGTACCATTTTCTGAGTACGTTAACCAGTTGCATTCCCATAACCCATAATACTGACACTCCTTTTCAGTGTGTGAAGATAGAATGGCATAAGGGATTGGGGATTGTGGGAAGATGGAGTAAAGAGCTCCAGGATTAAGTCTTTCCCATAAATAAGCAGAAACTGACTGATAGAATGATGTTGGAATTTCTGAGGTCAGAACAATATACAGTATCCAGGAGGAGCTGAAAGAAGAGGAAGAGGAAGTTTTTCTAACCATGGGCACAATTACTAGTGCCAATACCATACCCATGCATCAAGCTAGCAGTGTTTCCAGCCACTGGCAAGCTTTCTTTTGACATATGGAGAAATTGATATCTTATTCCTGAAGACTGGGGTTGGGGGGCATGATCAGTCACTGACCATGATTTTCAGTTAGTGACTTTTGTGTTACTGGAGGTCCAGATCTGAAGGCAGCCAATGTTTTAACCCACCCAAGACAAGGGCATTTTTGGCAATTATTTTAACCTGCCCCAGACAAAAATATTCATTGAGGAAATTTAAATATGGTGCACATTTTCAGGGCTGCAGGGGACAGTTAGTTGAGGGCTGCATTTGATGGGCAGGTGGAGAAAGCTCAGCTTTGCAGAGCTCTCAGAGAAGCTTTTTGTGCTCTTTCTGATCCCCTCACTAGGGCAATTTGGAGACAGCTTGTTCCCGCCTTTTGTGCCCCTAGCCTTGTTTTGATTGGAAGAGACTGACTTGTGAGACAATCTTCTTTGAGCCCTTCCTTACAGAATTTGTCCTCCAGACAAGAAGAAGCTTGAAACAATGAAAATCTAAATATTTTTAGACATGGACAATCTAGGGAAAAATCTTGCCAGCTTTAAACATCTGGGGGAGAATGGTCAGTTTCATGAAAAATAAATGCAACAACAGAACTCCTGTAAACGGGAATTCCAAAACAACAAACAAACAAAACCCAGTACAAGACACAGCCCTAGAAAGACAGGATAAAGCCTGAACACTGTATTCACCTTGAGTAGACATTCCTGAGATTAAGGCCGAAGTTAAGAAAATCATTTTCTTATAAACAGTTGTTTCAAAAGACATCTCATGAATGAATCACAGAGCTAAATTTTTAAAATATACATTGTGAAGCAGAAGAGTACAATTCAAACAAAGAAAAAAGAAATAATGGCTGTTCTAGTTAGCCAGCTGCTGGAATGCAATGTACCAGAAAAGGAACAACTTTTTTTTAGGAACCACTTTTAGATGGGGGAATTTAATAAGTTGCTTGTTTAAAGTTCTAAGGTTGAGAAAATGTCCCACTTAAAACAAGTCTACAGAAACATCCAATCTAAGGCATCCAGGGAAAGATATTTATGTTAAGAAGGCTGATGACATTCAGCATTTCTCTCTCAGCTGGAATGGCAACCTGGTGAACATGGCAGCATCTGCTGGCTTTCTCTCCAGGCCTCTATTCATGAAAATTCTGAGGAGGCATTTCCCTTTGCGATCTCCAAAGGTCACTGGCTCACAAACTTTCCACTTCATACTTCTGTGGTGTTCTGAAGCTTTCTTGTGGCTGGCATCATTCTCTGCTCTCTCAGAGTCTCTTCTTTTATAGGATTCCAGTAAACAAATCAAGACCCACATAGAATGAGTGGAGACATATCTCCATCTAATCAAGTTTAAAAACCACAATTTATTGAGTCACAACTCCATGCAGATAATGTAATCAACATTCTACCATATAGTACTGAAGAGAGATTAGAAGAAAGAGTTACTTCCACAAGATTGATTAGGATTAAAACATGGCTTTTCTAGGTACATAAATCATTTCAAACTGGCACATTCCACATTCTGGACTCTAAAAAGACATGTTTTTCTGATATATAAAATGCATTCCGGTGATGCAATGGTGGCTTAGTATTAGAATTCTTGCCTGCCATGCCAGAGATACAGGTTCAATTCCTGTAGCCTGCCCAAGCAAAGAAAAATTACATTCATTCCATAACAATATCAGAGATCATTGAACCATTTCAGTAACAATACAAATACAATACAATGTTAAAACCAGTACAAAAATCTCAGATTAAATTTAGTTCCAGGCATGGTCTGTTTTAAGGCAAAATTCTCTTCTGGCTCTGGATGTGCAAAACCTCAAAAGAAGTTGTTTGCTGCCAACATACAAAGTAGAGAGTCATAGTGTATGTATACCCATTACGTATTTCCATAGGGAGAAATTGGAAGAATCACAGGGGTCACCAGATCCAAGCAGTTTCAAAACCTTACAGGGCAATCTCCATTAGATTTCAAAGTCTGAGTTATTTATCTTCAGAGTTTTAGAAAGTATCAGTCCCACCTTTTCCAAGGGCCTATGCAGAGTCCTACCTCTCTCCAAATGTAATCTTGGAGGATATTGAGGGAACCACCTTTTTCTTGTATCCACCCTCTCCAAGGATCAAGACTGCACCCAGGCTCTCTGCCATCTCTGGGGCACATGTTCAACCCCTCCATGTGGTGACAGCCAGGCTCTCCCCAAATCCCAAGTAATGTGCTCCACCCTCTCCATGCCCTGATGTGCATGACTCTTTGTTGCAAGGAGACATCCTCTGCCTTTAGGGCAAACTCACCTTCTTCATGCAGGTGCTTGGGTGAGTCTACCCTCCTGGCCCAAGGCTTCTTGTCTTCAGTTCTCAGTCTCCATGGTTCTGACTCTGAAGTTATTTTCCCTCTAATGTGTCCCTTCTCTGTCCCTCTCAGACCTGACTGGCAGTGGTTCTCTTTATACAGATCCTGCAACACTCTTATTGGTTTTCTATGCAATTGTCTCAGATCATGCCCACTGGCTATAAGGAGTTTCCACAAATCTTTCCTGGATAAGTCAACATCCAATCCTGGTTTTCACTGAAATGGCTGACTGTTTCCACATTTGGCCAAATCCTCATATGAGGCACAATTCTCTGGGTACTCCCTTCCTGGGAGCCCAGAATTTTCCAGAACATCAACTTCTGGTTTCTTTGTAACAAAGAGTACAGTTATTAGCTTATCTCTTTCTTGTTGCATTTCACTACAAGCTCTGAGTAAAAACCAGGCTGCACTCTCCACATGTAATTTGGAGATTGATTCTGCTAAGCATCCAATTTCATGGTTTTTAAAATCTACCTTCCAGCCAAGGCCACTAGTCAATTCTGCCAGATTAACTGCCATTTTAAAGTAAGGCTTGACTTCCTTCCAGTCTATTATAACATATGCCTTATTTCTGTCTCAGTCTCTAACAAAAATGTCCTTAGTGTCCACATTTCTACCAACAGTCTCTTCAAAGCATTCTAGGTCTTCTCTATCAAACTTCTCACAGCTCCACCAGAATCTTCCCCTTATTCATTTAAAAAGTCATTCCAACATGTATAGCACTAACAAACTGCAGCATCACCCTACTCAACTGGTACCAAAATATTTTATAGTTTGCTAGCTGACAGAATGCAATATACCAGAAATGGGACAGCTGTTAAAAAGAGGAATTTAATGCGTTTCTTGTTTCTAGTTCTATGGCTGAGAAAATGTCCTAATTAAAACAAGTCTATAGAAATATCCAATCTAAGGAATCCAGGGAAAGATAACTTGGTATAAGAAGATACATGATGTTCAGCATTTATCTCTCAACTGGAAGGGCACATGGTGAAAATGGCACTATCTGCTGCCTTTCTGTCCAGGCCTCTTATTTCATGAAGCTCCCTGGGAGGTGTTTTCCTTCTTCATCTCCAAAGGCTTGTGGACTCTCTGCTTCGTGGTTCTGTGGCATTCTGAAGCTGTCTTGTGGCTGTCATCATTCTCTGCTCTTTCAGAATCTCTTCTTTTATAAGATTCAAGTAAACCGATCAAGACCCATGTAGATTGGGTGGAGACACTTTTCCATCTAATCAGGTTTAATACCCACAATTCATTGAGTCACATCACGATAGAGATAATCTAAACAAGTTTCAAACCTATGGTAATGAATAAAGATCAGAAGAAATGGTTGTTCCCACAAGACTGATTTGGATTAAAACTTTTAATTAAAAGTTTTTTAATTAAAGATTTTTTAATTAAAAGATTAAAAGACTTTTCTAGACTACATATATCTTTTCAAATGAGCACAATGGCTTATCCAAAGGAAAAGAAAAAAAAAAACTGAAGTCTTTAAGGAAGAAGACCAAAAAATGATCAAATGGAAAAATGCCTTTAAAAATGTTCATAAAAATTTTAGAGGTTATGAAATTAAATACAGAGAAAGAACTAAATAAAAATCAGGAAACTATGAATGAAAAACATGAGAAAGTTAGTAAAATAATAAAAGCCTTAAAATGAACCACAGATAAATACAGGGATTGAAGTTTACAAAAACTAAAATGAGATATGTCCAGGAAGGTTTCAAGAACAGATTGGAAAAAGAAAGACTCAGTGAACAGTGAACTCAAACATAAGACACTCGAAATGAGTCAGACTGAGGAATAAAAAGTAAATAAAAGTATCTACAGAGAGTGAAAATAACCACCACAGGGACACCACTACATACTGATATACACATTAAGGAAGGTGAAAAAATTTAGCAAAAATGGAAGACATATTATTCAAAGAAATGATGACAGAAAACTAACTTAACTTAGCACATAAGTGAATATGTATATCAAGGAAGCACAGAGAACACCAAACAGGATAAACATCACAGGAAATTTTCCAAGCCATATATTTATCACAATAAACAAAGTAAAGGAAAAAGAGAGGGCTTTGAAAGCTGCAAGGTAAACAACATGTAATATACAAGGGAGTCCCAATTTGATTAAGGGCTGGTTTTTCATCGGAAACTATGGAGGCATGAAGGCAGTAGGTTGAAATACTTAAAGTGGTGAAGGAAACTAACTGCCAGCCAAGAATTTTATATATGAAAAATATAAACAAAGGTGATATTAAAATATTCCCAGGTAAACAAAATATGAGGGAGGTCATCACCAATAGACCTTCCCTGCACACAATTTTGTGGGAGTTTTTCAGACTGAAATGACAGGATATTAGGTAGTTGTTCAAAGTGACATGAAGAAATAAGACCTCTGGTAAAAGGTAATCCATTTGGGAGATTATACATTACAGTATTATTGTAGTGTAAAGTTTGGTATGCAACTCCACCTCTTATATACTACAGGTGCCAAAATTTGAATGCATAAGAAGTAAAGATATGCTTTAAATCTATGGTTTTGTAGATATAATAATGCAAAAAAATATATGGTAACATGTACCAAAAAAGGTGGTGCAATAGAGTAACAGCAAAATTATATGTATATTGTATTGAAGTTAAGTTGGTATCAAAATAAATATGAATGTTACATATTTACTATGTTAAATAATATCCCTATGGTAAACACAAACTAAGTAGATGAAAAATATATCCAGACGGAAAAAAAGGTGCACTCAATAGAGTAAAATAAACAACATCAATAAATTTAAAAGTAGGCAGTAGTGGTGAAGAACTGAGGGATAAAATGAAGGTATGATATACAAAGGCTAAATAACAAAAGCCCCATTATATATGAAATAAATACTGAACATTTTGAAAGGGGAAATTCACAGAACTGAATTAGTTGTAGAAGTCTTTAATACATCATTTTCAATAATAAATAGGACACCAAGATAGAAAATCAATATAAAATGCAAGACTTTCATAAAACACTAAACCACTTAGACCTAAAAGACATTACAGAACACTTCACTCAACAAAAACAGAACGTGCATTTTTAAAAATCATTCTCCAGAATAGATGATATGTCAGGTCACAAAAATAGTCTCCATAAATTAAAATATTGTAATCATGCAATGTATAATGTCTGACAACAATGGAATGAAACTAGAAAAAAGTAACTCTAGGAGAAATGGGAAATGCAATGATAAGTGGAAATTAAACACCATAATTGTAAACAATCAAAGGGTCAAAAAAACAAATCACAAACAAAATTAGTAGATAACTTGAGGGAAATTAAAATGAAATAATCATATTAAAACATATGGGATGCAGTGCAGGCTGTGCTGAGAGTGAAATTTATAGTTCCAAATTTTTAAATTAAAAAGGTAGAAAAATTTCTAACTAGAAATCTAACCTCAAAACTAAAAAAAAAATTAGGAAAAGAAGAGCAAACTAAACCCAAGACATATGGAAGAATGGAGTTAAATGAACTTGAAGAAAAAAATAAAAAGAATCAACAAAAGCAAAATTTATTTTTTAAATAAATCAATAAAATTAGCAAACTTTTGTCTAAATTAAACAGGAAAAAAGATAGATGAAGCAAATAATGAAAATCAGAAATGAAAAGGAATATTACTACCTAACTGAGGAAATAAATGTGATTTTAAGAGGATATTTTGAACAATTGTATGCCAGTAAATTAGACAGCTTAGGTGAAATGGACAAATATTTAGAAACACATAAATCACCATGTAGAATAAGAAGAGAGAAGTCTCAACAAGCCAATTACTAATGAAAAATTGAGTTAAATATCAAGCTTCCCATCCAAGGAAAGCCCAGGACCAGATGCCTTCACAGGGCAAATCTTTCAAATATTTGAAAAGATTTACCTCCAATTCTGTTCAAACTCCTACAAAAAACTGGAGAGGGGGGAACAATCCCTAATTCATTTCATGAAACCATCACCCTTATAGCAAAGCCAGAAAAAGATATCACAAGAAAATAAAACTATAAACTAATATTTCTTATAAATATAGATGCAAAAATCCTCAATAAAATGCTGGCAAACAAAATTCAACTGCATAGGGTAAAATCTATATAATGTGATCAAGTGAGTTTTATCTAAAATATGTAAGACTAGTTCAACAAGAGAAAATAAATTAAAATAATATACCACTTTAACACAGTCAAGGGAAAACACACACATAATTATCTCATTTGATGCCTAAAAGCACTTGATGAAATCCATCAGCCCTTCCTGATGTAAACACTGAAAATTCTAGCATAGAAGGAAGCTTCCTCAAAACAATAAAGGACATGTACAAAAAGCCTACATCTGGCATCATACTAAGTTGTGAAAGATTGAAAGCTTTCCCTCTAAAATCAGGAACAAGACAAGGATTACCACTGTCACAACTTTTATTCATGATTGTACTTGAAAATTTTGCCAGAGCAATTAGGGAAAAAAAATGATAGACATCCAAACATGAAAAGAAGTTATAAAGCATTCCCTATTTGCAGATGACATGAACCTATATACAGAAAATCCTGTAAAATCCACAGAAAAACTCCTATACCTAACAAATGAATTCATCAAAGTAATGAAGTACAAGATCAACACTCAAAAATAAAAAGAATGATCAGAAGAAATCAATAAATAAAATTCCATTCAATACAGCAACTAAAAGAATAAAATATCTAATAATAATTTTAACTAAGGTTTTAAAAGACTTGTACACAGAAAAATATGAAACATTGCTACAAGAAATCAATGAAGACCTAAATAAGTGGAAGGGCATTCTCTGTTCCCAGACATGAAGACTAGTACCATTAAGACATCAATATTACCCAAAGCAATTTATAGATTCAATGCAAACCCAACCTAAATTCCAACAGCCATCTTTGAAGAAATGGAAAAACCACCCATCATATTTATATGGAAAGTAGCAGGGCCCAAGTAGCTAAAACCATTTTGAAAAAGCACAAAGCCTCAATAACCATAAGTATTGGCACAAAGACAGATATTGAGATCAATGTAATCAGATTGAGAGTTCAAATATCAATCCTCACATTTATGACCAAAGAACTTTTGACAAGGAAGCAGAGATAGCCCAATCAGGAAAGAATAGACCCTTTAACAAATGGTCTTGGGAAGGTGGAGGCCTACACTTCACAATATATAAAAATCAACTCAAAATGGGCCAAATACCTAAATTTAAGAGCCAGAACTATAAAATTCATAATAGAAAATGTAGGGAAGTGTCTTAAGGAGTTTACATTAACCAATGGTTACTTAGACTTTACACCCAAAGCGAAAGTCACAGAAGAGAAAACAAAAAGGTAAATGGCTCCTCAACAAAATTTAAAAGTTTTGAGCCTTAAAGGATGTTATCATGAAAGTAAAATGACAACCTACACAATAGGGAAATATTTGCAAACCACATATCCACAAAAGGTTAATTATCCAGAATATATAAAGAAATCTTTCTACTTAACAACAAAATGAAAAACAAACCAATGAAAAAATTGACAAAAGTCTTAAATAGACTCTCCAAAGAAGATATACAGATGGACAAAAAGCAAATCAAAAGATGCCCAACATCATTAGTCATTAAGGAAATGCAAATCTGAAGAACAATCCCAGAAAACTAGATAAAGAATGAACATATGACCCAGCAAATCCACTACAAGGCATATAGGCAAAGGAATCAAAATCAGGTATCAGACAGATATTTGCACACCATCATGCCTAGTGGTAATATTCACTATTGTCAAAAGACAGAAGCAACCCTAGTGTCCATCAACCAATGAATGGATACATAAAACACAGTATATACATGAGCTGTGTGATGATGTGATGAAATGTGGAAGAATTAATCTGACTGTATTCAGCTGGTCATATTGAGTTAAGTTTAAATTGATGGTTCAGTATTCCCTATAGTATATGATAGTAAAACTTCCTCAACAGGTTTCATACTATAGAGAAGTAGTCATTCCCTCTTTGTTGCAAACAAATACATAGTGTACAGTTGGATTTTGGAGCAAACAAACTTGAACTTGTATTTGATAGATGGGTTGTATCAACCTTGAGGGTACATAGAGGCCACACAGAAATTACAGGTGGAAATGGAAATGGGTATCATTTTTCTTTTATATAGTAGTAAAACTATAACTGGAGATTTTTTAAAAATGTATGCAAAATTAAACATTAGGTAAAAGTACTACGGAGATAATCAGATGAGTGGACAAGTTCAATCTGTAAATATATTCATTTTGGTATTGCTTATAATGGTTAGAAAACTGAGGTAATCTCAGTTAGGGGCAGATCCCAGTTGCCCCTAGAAACTCCCTGACCTGTTTTCTGGAAGTGGGTGTGGGAAAGCCACAAACTACTCATTTGCGCTCCAGCCCCAGGCTTTGGGTCCTTTGCTGTAGGTAAAACCCCAGATATTTGACTTGCTGCTGGAAGATTTGGGCCTTTTTCTGGGATGCGCGGCACCCTGCCTGGTTCAGGTGATGGAGAAGTTGCTCTGTCTCTTGCTCACAGTCACTGTGGGATTTGGCAGCAAGTAGGAGGTCATCTACATTTTGCAGGACAGTGTAGTTGCAATCTTTGGCTGGGAACGTTGCAGGTCACAGTGCTTGCCCAAAATAGTGTGTGTGTGTGTGGGGGGGGGTTGAATATCTGAGGCAACTGAGTCCAAGTATGCTGTCTTCTGGTTCCCACAGAGGGCCTTTTCCATTCAAAGGTTAATATTTCCTGGCTATCTGGGGCTACCTGGATACAGAAGAAGACATCCTTCAAGTCCAAACATGAGAACCATTTGGTTTTCCCTGGGACAAGGCTGAGGAGGATATACAAGTTAGGAACCATGGGGTGAATGGCTTTTGTGGTTACATTGAGTGCTTACAGGTCTTGAAGTGGGCAAAATTCCCCTCCTTGAGCTTTCTTCAAGGGTATGAATGGAGTGTTTCATGGGGAGTTGCAGGGACGGATAATCTGGTGGGATTCCAGCCACATCAAATGGCCTTGAATCTCCTTTAGGGCTTTCTGAGGGATCTACCACAGGGTATGCCATAGGCTTCAGGGAAATTACCACTGGGGACCAGTGTTTGGCTAGGCCTGAGAGGTTGTGCTCAGCCCAGACACTTGGAATGTCTGGAAATTGTAGGCTAGAGCAGACTTCTCCTCCCACTTTAGACTCCTCATGTAGCTGTCACTATTCACCAGGTACTGTGGTTCAGAGTAGGATATTTTGTGGGCCATTAATTTAAAAAAAAAAAGCTTCTCCTTCAGGGCAAAAAGTAATTTGAGCATGCAGTTTCCTGAGGAGGTCCTATCCCAGAAGTGGCAGCGAGTACTCAGGCATGTACAGAAACTTGAGTGACACTGAGTGACACCCAGTGCTGCACTTTCTGGCCTTCAGGAATGGCTTCTTCTGCACTATACCAGTGGCACCCACTATATCTACTCTCCAGCCAGAAAATGGGTGAATATCCCACTGAGTGCTTGAGACCAGTATCCACCATAAAATCCATTGTTTGGCCCCTAATTTTACTCTGTCCATGGGTTACTGGGAGCTTAAAATATGGAACTCAGTCTGTCCTACTCAGAGGGCTCATTAGCAGCCAAGGTGATGGTGTTGGGACCCGGATGAGGCCTAGGGTCAGTGTCCCACCTTCCTCTGCTGTTAATGGGACAGCTTTATTGGTGTACTCCTTGTTCCAATGCCCCTCCTCCTTGCAGTAAGTGCACTGGTTTCACCCTAGGGGTGCTCAGGCCCTTCTGGTTGTTTTTGGCTGAGGCCCTTGGTCTCAATTCTCAAAGTCAGCAGCAATCATCTAAGCCTTTTCCCTGAACTTCTGTTTCTTCTTTTTGGCCCATACTTGGTCCTAACTGATGAACACCCTCGTGCCCACTCTATCAGGTGGCTTATGTTCATGTCTGCAATCCATCTAGTTTCTGGAGCTTACACCAAATGTTGGGGGCTGTTTGTTCCACAAAGGTGGTGTTTACCATCATTTGACTCTCTAGGATTTCAGAATTGAATGGTGTATATTGGAGGATGGTTTCCATCAATTGCTCAAGAAATTCCATCAGGGGCTCATCTGGCTTCTGCAAGACATCTTTGACCTTGGTCATGTTGGTGGCTTTTTGGCTGCCTTTCTGGAGGTCCTGGAGCATGGCCTCAAGGAACCATTGAAGAGATTGCAACCCCATGTCAGGGTTTGGGCCCCACTCTGGGTCATCCCCCAGAAAACTGTGGGCAGCATATTGGGTTGAGTCTAAGGTGCCATCAGGGATGCTTCCTCTTGGTGCTTCTGCACAACCACTACCATGCACCAACATTCCTCAGTGCTGAGGAGAGTTACAAGCAGCTTTTTGCAGTCGAGCCAGGTGGGATGCTGAGTCTGGAAAATGGACTGGAACAGGACAATAATTTCCTGGGGCTGCTCAGTGTAGGATGGTGCATGGTTCTTCCAGTTTAGCAAATCAGAAGAAATGAAGGTAATATATGTGAAGCTTCTTCTCCCTTCCTGAAAGCCTCCCTGGGCATAGACATAGGGAGGTCCTTGAGTTTCTCTTAGAGACATTAAGGGTATGGTCGCAGGTGGAGCAGCTGCACCTGGCTGGGGCCACAGCTGCTATGGCTTAGGAAGCCCAGGGATGGCTGGGTCCAGTGGAGCCTCAGGTGATACCTATGGGCTTCTGGGAGGGTCGGGGTTGCTTTGGAAGGATATAGCAGGTCTGTGGGTATTGGTAGTGTGAAGGTGGGGGTTCTTCATCGTCTGGTCTATTGGATGAAACTGGGTCCTTGGGCTTGCCACCTTGTTCCTTGCAGGGCTTCTCTACCACTTGGGTGAGAAACACCTGGCACTGTCCACCAAGGCAAGTCTTTATCCACACTGGATTCTTCTTTGTGACCTCCAGTCAGGTGGTAATGTAGGGGAACTGATATGGGTGTCCAGGCATCTCTGACACTATACTATAAACTACCTTTACCTTTTCTAACTCAAAAGTTCCCTCAGATGGCCAATATACCCCAAAGGTGGACCATTTTAGCATACAGAATTTCCTGAGTTGACTGGAGGTCAGTTTGACTCCCCAATTATAAGTAAAAACCTTCTTAAATTTGGACAACATGCACCACAATGGTGTCTTACTAGATTTCCCCCTCCCATACTGACAGAGCCAATAGTTAGGGGAAGGTTTTACAGAGAAACAATGAAGGGATATTAGACAATCATGTGCTTTGTTTGGTCTGGCTGCTCCCCTAGCAGGGACATTGGGTGTCTCTTGGCTTTGGCAGTCTGATATAAACCCCTGGTGAACCCCCATTTCAGGGTAGGCCACCCTTAAGCATATGAGAATCACCCACAGATTCACAGAATCCAAATTCACTCATGGCCTGGTGCTCAGCTTCTGTGACCCAGGACTTCCTTTCATTCACACAGTCACGCACATTCAACCAACCTTCCTCCTGTACCACCCTTCCTGAAACGAATCTGAAGACTTCTATTTTCCCTGGCCTTCTGCATGTAGGCTGGTACTCAGAGATCATTGGAGTTGATCAGGCCCCCCTTCCACTCAGGCCCCTGGCTTTCTACAAGTGGGCTGATAACCTGACACACTCAAGTGCTTACCAGTCAGATGGCAGTGTTCCCAGACATCTGGTTCCTGAAGCTCTCCTGGATCCATCATGTTTAAGCAGTGATGAGTGGCCTGGCTGGGGTGGGCAGGATTCCAAAAGATGGGGAAGTCCCCATTGCCATTGGGTCTCTGGTTCAGGTGACATCACCACCATGGGCAAGGGAGGTGATAATATCACCAGCTCTCAATCCTGGATGAGCTGCCAGAAATGTTGGGCAAACACTGAAGGAGTTGGGACCAAAGCTCCAGAGCTTCAGGAAGCAGGATTTTATTCATCCATGTGCATAGGGCCCAGCCAAGTCACTTCAAAAGTCTGGGCCCCAAACAAAAGTTTACAAAAGCTTTTATAGTCAGGATGCCACATTAAAGACAAGGTATGAACTGATGGTGTTGAAAGAAAATAATTGGCTGATTTAAATTGGGAAAGGCATGAAGCTGGGTTTACAGAAGCAGATGAGTGGTAAGGGGAGGGGTTTCTTCATGGGAATTTGTCTTACCTTGCCTATGTGCAATTTTACCCATTCTTGGAGCAAGCATCCTGTTTACATGTAGTTCCAACTGCTCAGAAAAATTTGGGGAATTTTTAAGGATGAGGTAGTTTAAATTGCAAGGAGGGGTGAGAGGCCTGTCTGCTGTAAGAGGAATAGCTTGGGTAAACAGACGCTGTCACTGCACTTTTTCCCCTTTTCATATATGCTGGTGAGGACAGAGGCCTTCCCCTTCCCCATGGCCACCCCTTCCCTCTGTTGACACAAAGGCAGATCCTAATCCCCCACCTCTTAACTCTACAGGGACACTGGCTCCCTTCTTATTACCCTAGGAATTAGTGGGAGCTGAAGAAGTAATTAAAGTACACATTCCTTTTTCGCTCTCTGATTTATTTAAAAATCATCTGTTGGTTTTGTTTTACTGAAGTTTTAATAAAAAATGCCTAGTTTTCACTTTCTAGTAATTATTCTGCTGGGTGGTCTCGGAGATTCCTGAATTTATAGTTTGACTTATTTATTTATTTATTTATTTATTTATTTGTTTATTTATTTATTTATTATTTCTGTATGGGCAGACACCAGGAATCAAACCGGGGTCTCTGGCATGGCAGGTGAAAGTTCTGCCACTGAGCCACCATCACTATTCTCAGTCATTTGTTTTTTAAAACTTTCCATAAATATTACAAATATTTCTTCTTCTCTGTTCTCATTTTCTTCTTCTTCTAGTATCCCAATTTATTAAAACAGCCTTTAGACCTTTAACAGTAGATGGAAGGAAGTCAAATTAGAAAAACGCAAAGGAGTTCAGCCCAAAGTCTCCCTCCTAGCTTCTACCTTCAGGTCCAAATTTCAGAAACCCTAACCCTTCCACCACTATATGAAGTAGCTGGTACTGAAGGCATCGTCTGTGTATATGTCTCATTTTCTTTAGAAGATAGCCTCCAATAGAGAAAAAACTAGATCCATTTTCTACCAACCCTGCTCAATATATTAAAGAGTTTATATTGATTTTAGTTTTATAGTCTTACCTGGCAAGCAGTACCTCAAATAGATCCCAATTGACAATATCAAATTAATCTCCCTGAGATAAAAAAACCTAATCACTTCCAAATGTGCACAGTTTCAGGGTTTGGAAACGCATCCCCCCAAGTTCCTGAGAACTTAGCCCAATTTATATCCAGACTCACTGAAGCTCTGCTTGTACATACATGCCTTAATCAGAAAGCCCTGAGGGGCACCTATGGTTAAATTCTTGCTTCATTTCCAGCTACCTTCAGATATCAGGCACACAGAAAAAGTTTTTAGAGGGTCTTCTCACCCACAACAAGATCTGAGGGCAGCCATCTTTAAGGTTTTTAAAAACCGGGTGGAAAATCTAAAAGAAGAAAACTAAACTTCAAATGATAGTTACAGCACTTTTAGGCCATCAGCAAATGCAAAACTTCACCAGACAGGCCATTCACTTCCCTCTTGGGCCCTGCTTCAGATGCAACTCTAAGGGACACTGGGCAAAGCAATGCCCCAATCACAAACCACCCACCAGGTCTTGCCCACTATGTGGTCAAGCAGATCACTGGAAAATGAACTGTCCCCAAATTCTTCTACACTCACAGACATCCTTCCAAGCTGCAGCTGCTGCTAACCTTGGCATCCTTAATGAGGATTAATGGGGCCTGAGACCTTCACTGGCCCCCATCACCATCAACAATCAGGAGCCTCAGGTAACTCTTCTCATCAATTGTAAGCCTGATGCCTTTCTTTTGGACACAGGGACCACATATTCAGCTCTTGATGCTTATTCTGATCAGACAAATTTATCAGTCATTCAGGTCATGGGGGTAGAAGAACCCCTTTCACACCTAAGTACAACCCCGCCTATTTTGCCAGTTCAAGGGCCATCTCTTCACACACTCTTTTCTAGTCACAACCATAGTGCCCTACACACCTGCTTAGCAGAGATATTCTCACCACCATGTATGCCACCATCAACATACTCCCATCACACACCCAGCCTCCAGCCAGTCTTTTCCTCCTCCTAGCTCTCATAGCCCAAGGCTCATCCTCCACAACCCTCCTTTCTCAGCCCCTTTAGCCTATGTACATCCTTTCCTATTAAGCAGCCTATCTTCCCATGAATCTTCCATGGGAAATTTAGCAGTTTTTATAAACCAACGTAACTATTTAGTCTATAAAACCAGTCAGGATCAATTTATACCTTAACCAAATAAAGTCCAAGAAATATCCCCCAAACTTTTCACTTTACTTTTTAGTAATCTTCCCTGTCAAACAAAACTTACTTTTTAAAATATTTTGCTGACAAACCAAAACAACACACAAACCTGAACATTATTAACATACAAACATTCCATATACAGTGTACAATCAATGGCTCACAATATCGTCACATAGTAGAATATTGATCACCATGATTATTTTTAGAACATTTGCATCACTCCAGAAAAAGAAATAAAAAGAAAAAGGAAGACAACTCATACATACCCTACTTCTTACCACCCCCTCATTGACCACTAGTATTTCCATCTACCCAATATATTTTAACTTTTGTTCCCCCATTTTTTCTATACCCCTTACCACTCCCTTTCATTCATTTCTAGTATTTCAATCCATACTCAATTTATTTTAACATTTGTTCCCTTATTTTTAATTCATAGCTTTTACTTATCTGTCCATACTATAGATAAAAGGAGCATCGGACACAAGGTTTTCACAATCACGCTGTCACATTATGAAAGCTGTAGCACTCTATAGTCTTCTTCAATAAACATGGCTACTGGAACAAAGCTGTACAGTTTCACTCACTTTCCTCTAGCTTCTCTAATACACCTTAATCTAAAAAGGTGATATCTGTGTAATGCATAAGAAAGACCTCCAGGATAACCCTCTCAGCTCTGTTTGAAATCTCTTAATCACTGACACTTTATTTTGTCTCATTTTTCTCTTTACTCTTTTGATTGAGAAGGCTTTCTCAATCTCTTTAGGCTGAGTCCCAGCTCATTCTTGGATTTCTGTCCCATGTTGTCAGGGAGGTTTACATCACTGGGAGTCATGTCCTATTTAGAGAGGGGGAGGGCAATGAGTTTGTTTGCCACGTTGGCTGAGAGAGAGATAGGCCATATCTGAGTGACAAAGAGTTCTCTGGGGATGACTCTTAGGCTTGATTTTAATATGGACAGGTTAATTGAACACCACAAGTACCTGAACCTTGAATAGGGCATGAGATTTTGTAGTACCCAGAGTGACTTTTGAACAGTGAATAAAAAACCCCAGAGTGACTTTTGAACAGTGAATAAAAAAAGTAACTGTAAAGTCCCCTTGGGGGAATGGCAAGAAAGGAGGAAAATTAAAGTTCCCTATATGGAGAATTCCTGATATTCTCACAAACAGTGGCGACAATCAAATCAATAGGCCAAGCCCTCAATCTTGAGGTTTGTTCATATGAAACTTATCCCTGTAAAACTTACTTTTAACATTTCTGACCCTCACTAATATCCTCTATACATAAATGTAGCTTATGATTGAACCTAAGCATTCAAAGTTTCTACCCGTCCACATCTATATTTTATCCCCTTTGGACCTTAAACAGCCTTACTGATTGTAGGTACTGGTTTTTACTTTCTATTTGGTGATACTATATATTCAGTGTTTCCTTGGGTATGAACAGGAACCTGTACTATATTTCTCATCCCTGAGGCCACTATCTTAAAACCCCAAGAATTGGCCTCTTCTGGACAAATACCTAGCATACATTCCTTTCTTGAAACCCCACTCCAACCTCTAAAATGGGAAAAAAGGCATTACTTAGAAAATCCAGAATTTAGATTTCATGCTCAAAACAATCTTATTTTTAAAAAACATGACATAGGACACATTATCTTTTATTGCCTATTTTGGTTTGCAGGAATCCCACCATTAGAACACTCAATTTTAAATATTTCTCTCTCATTACAACTATCCTGGACTGCAAAGGTAAGAGCTATTGATAACCAGCAACAGGAAATCGATAGCCTAGCTTCAATTGTTCTACAAAACAGCAGAACATTAGATGTTCTCACCACAGTTGCAAGAGGCATCTGTGTCATGATAAGTGAAACCTGTTGTTTCTATGTTAATAAAACTGGGTAGGTAGATGAAAATCTTAAAAATTTAAGAGAAAACACAGAAATCATTCAAAAAACCCAAAATGCTAATTACGGGAAACAATCATGGCTATCTTTATTTCTCTTCTTTTTTATTTCACTGCTAAAATCATCTTTCGTATCCCTTATGACACCTTGGCTAATGCTGTTTTTAGTTCTTCTCTTTGTCCCTTGTCCCTTACAGCTCAACTCCCAGCTCATACACCAAGGCATCTGGTCAGTAACTCAAGAATATATGAATGATATCTCCCAATATGAGAAAGAGCAGAAACATCTTTTTCTCCTGTCCCATGGCACCTCTGGTCAACCCCTAAATTTTTCCCCTTAAGACAGCTGTGTCACCTTTCAGCTGGAAGTAGTTACAGAAAATGGACCATTGCCTCATTCCCCCTATTACCAAAAGGGCAAGTATGTTAGGCCTAGAGAATGACCCCTTCCTGACAGGATGCAACCTACCCCTGACAAGTATTTCAGAAAGCCTGTCTTACCCAAAACAACAGCCCAGGGTCTCCTTCACCCTCCATCATCTCCTTCACACTCCATCAGCTGCCTTCTTGTGATAACCTCCCATTATTCAGCCTCCATTCTCTGGCCAATACATTCTTGTGTAAACTCCCCTTACACGCTGTCTGCCCTCCACTATTTACAACCCTTTGTGCCTAAGAGAGTGTTTGAGTTTTAAACTTTATGAATGGAAAGTTGCAAACTCCTAACTTAGCCACCTATTTCTGAAAACTAACCAATAGAGATCAGCCTAAACCTCACTCCCAAACTCCCTAATCCTAAACTTTAAAAATCCTATCCCTCACCACCTTGGGGAAGTTTTTCTCTCTCTCTCCCTGAAAGGCTGCCCGGGCAGCTCTGTTTCTCCCTGAAATATAACTTTTGCCTGAATTCCTTTGTTCCTCACCTCATTCCTGTTGAGTTTGCTGTTTGTCTTTCATATTGAGCTTAACCTTCTAGTTAGGTTATTTTAAGAGGAATATGGAGAACAGATTGTAATACCAATTTATTTTATCAGTGAGCTTACATAGATTTAAGGAGAACACATACAAGCAGAATAAAATTACACTTGTAATTCAAAATTTAACATAAAATTCCCTTTATCAGAGGTTGAAAAACATCACTTTTTCTTCATAATCTCTTAAATTACAATTTTAAAAGTATGTTGACTATCAACTTCAGGAAAATATACTGCTATGGTTTAATTTGTCACAAACCTAAATCCAGGAAAACTTTTCCATTTATCTCAAAGATTTTTCATCTTACTTACTGACTTCTGGTAATTAGATTTCATTTTGTTACTTCTATCCCAAACTATTTATATTTTAATAATGATCTGATTACTAGTTACCACTGTAAAGGTATTATTGGAAAAAAAATACTATTAACAAATAAATGCTATTCTGTAGCAGTTTTATTCTTGCCATTCCTAATCTCCAGGCCCAGTAAAAAGAATTCTTCACCACACCTCACCATATTTTTCTATGCCTAGCCCTCCCCCATAACTGTTTTAGGTGGTTAGGCCTTAAGGCCTATCATTATAGGTTGCACAGACAGAAATATATCAGTTTTGGTGAATTTAAAAGTTTTACACAAGGTCCATGGAATGTTGAGAGTTTCTATACTCTTCTATAACTACTTTCTTTCATTTGATTTGTTTTACCAAAAGCTATGACCAGGATAATTGGAAAAGGTCTTTGCAACTCTTTGACAGTTTTTGGTTACTGTCATGGTCAGCTTCATGTATCAACTTGGCCAAGTGTTGGTATCTGTTTGTCTGGTTGGGCAAGTGCTGGCCTCTCTACTACAATGAGGACATTTCATAGAATTAGACCATGAGCATGTCAACTGCATCCACAGCTGAATTCATTTGTAATCAGCTCAGAGCAGTGTCTTCTGCAATGATTGATGCTGAATCTAATCACTGGAAGTCTTTTAAGGATTTAGAAGAGATGATCTCTCTTCCTGCTTCAGCTGGTAAGCCTCTCCTATAGAGTTCACTCAGACCCTCCATTGGGATCATTGGCTGCAACCTGTCCTGCAGATTTTGGACTCTGCATTTCCCCAGTCATGTGAGACACTTTTGTAAATTTTATATTTGTGAGTGTTCCCTGTTGATTCTGTTTCTCTAGAGAAACCTAATACATATTAGTACCAGGAGGGGTTCTTAAGAAACAGAATCTTAGAAATGGGTTTCTATGAATGGTTTTCTACCCTGACTAGACTCAAAGGCACTAAAGACTCAGATTCTCATAATCAGAATGTCACTCATAATCCATGGAAGGAGATGGCAAAAGAGATAGTCAAAATATCACTATTCAATTCTCCCAAAGCTTCAATTGTATGAAGCCAGGCTCTGGGAGATAATGTTTTAGATACATTTACAGAGTTTTGTGGAAACAAGAGGCATAGAGATATTGGTTGGTTGTTGTTAGATACACTGGCTACTTTAAGAAGTGAAAGGGATGGGCTTAAGTCTTCAAGCAAGAAGCTTAAGTGCCATCTGAAAGATGTAGAAGTTTCTATGGGTATTCTTAAGGAAAATCTTATTTCCTGTAGACATAGACTTGAGATCTCTGAAAATCAGACTCAGAATCTTATTGTTAGAGCAGCAATTTTACAAGGTAAACTGAAATCTCAATGCTGCATGTTGTCTGCCATTAAAGTGAGGGCATCGATTGGAAAGGAGTGGGACCCTGAAAAATGGGATGGTGACATATGGATTGATAATGATGCTGGGGATGAGGTTGAAACCTTAGGTCATGCTGAGTCTTCTCTAGAAAGACCTGGAAGAATCTTCCCTGAGGACATAGCTGCCCCACCTCCAACCTGCCTTGAAGAGTTGTCCTCCTGAAGGAGGCCCCAGAGTGATTAATCCTGTTTCACCAGACAAAGCTGCTAATGAAGGCCCTGAAGCAAATAGCTTGGAAGATATTTTGACTACTCTTCATGACCCATCCCCACCACCCCCAGTCCTTCCAGAACTATAACTAGACTAAAGTCCCAACAGGCCCCTAAAGGTGAGGTACAAACTATCACACATGAGGAGGTACATTATACTCCGAGTTTTCCAATTTACATAGACAGAAATTAGGGGAATGTGTGTGGCAATGGATTTTAAGGGTGTGGGAAAATGGCGGGAGGAATATTAGGCTGGATCAGGCTGAATTTATTGATATGGGCCCACTAAGCAGAGATTCTGCATTCAATGTTATAACTCAAGGGGTTAGAAAAGGTATTAGCAGTTTGTTTGAATGGTTGGTTGAAACATGGATCAAAAGGTGGCCAACATTACCTGAGGTTGAAATGCCAGAACTGCCCTGGTATAATGTAGATGAGAGGATCCAGAGTCATAGAGACATTGGAATGATAGAGTGGATTTATAATGCAAAGCTTCTCTTACACCTCAGGAATGTCCAGAGGCTGCACCTTTTACCAGAACAGTGAGAAATAAATTTGTGAGACTAGCACCATCATCCTTGAAGAGCTCTGTGGTTGCACTTCTCTGTAGGTCAGATATTACTGCAGGAACTGCTGTCACTGAGCTGGAATCCTTACACAAAATGGGGATGATGGGATCCTGAGTCCACAGAAGCCAGGTGGCAGCACTTAATCTCCAAAGACAGGGTAGACGTGGCTATTATAATAGACAGCAAACTCAAAGCAGGTGTCAAAATTATATGACTTGCAGAAATTTGTGGCACTGGCTAGTAAATCATGGGGTACCTAGAAATACAATAGAAGGGAAGTCTACTAAATTCTTGTTGGAGCTGAATAAACAAAAGAGCTCTAGGTCAAGTGAACAGAAGTCTAACCTGAATTACTAAATCACAGCGTTTCAGCCCCTTAATCAATTTCCAGACTTGAGACAGTTTACAGACCCAGAGCCCATTGAATGAAAGGGAGACCAGGTCCCTTTGGGGAAGAACCCTGTTACACTGCCACAAATTTATACCATTAATCTTCCTCCAAGCCTTCCCCAAGGAGACCAATGGCCTTTTACTGATAACTGTGCATTGGGGGAGAGGAAATGAGCAGATATTTCAGGGATTATTAGACATAGTTCAGAAGTGACATTAATTCCAGGGGACCCAAAACATCACCCTTGTCCACAAGTCAGAGTGGGGGCTTATGGAGGCCAGGTGATCAATGGAGTTTTAGCTCAGGTCCATCTCACAGTGGGCCCACTGGACCCATTTTTGTAGTTATTTCCTCAGTTCCAGAATGTATAATTGGTATAAACATACTTAGCAACTGGCAGAACCACATTGGCTCCCTAACTCATGCAGTGAGGGCTATTATGGTGGGAAAGGCCAAGTGGAAGCCACTAGAACTGTCCATATCTAGCAGAATAGTAAATCAGAAGCAATACCGGATTCCTGGAGGGATTGCAGAGGGTAATGCCACTCTTAAGGACTTGAAGGTGTGGTGATTCCCACCACATCCCCATTCAACTCTCTTATTTGGCCTATGCAGAAAACAGATGGGTCATGGAGGATGACAGTGGATTATCATAAGCTCAACCAAGTAATAACTCCAATTATCTGCTGTTCCAAATGTGGTATCATTGCTTGAGCAAATCAATACATCCCTGGTGCCTGGTATGCAGCTATGGATCTGGAAAATGCTTTTTTCTCAATAGCTATTACTAAGTACCACCAGAAACAGTTTGCTTTCAGCTGGCAAGGTCAGCAACATACTTTCACTGTCCTATCTCAGGGTTTTATCAACTATTCAGCCCTATGTCTTAATCCTATCTGCAGGGAACTTGATAATTTCTCCATCCCACAAGACATCATACTTGTCCATTATATTAATGATATCATGTTAATTTGACCTAGTGAGGAAGAAGTAGCAAGTACTCTAGACTTACTGGTAAGATATTTGTGTGTCAGAGGATGGGAGATAAAGCCAACAAAAATACAGTGGCCTTCTACCTCAGTAAAATTTCTAGATGTCCAGTGATGTGGGCCATGTTGAGATATCCCTTCTAAGATGAAGGATAAGTTGCTGAATCTGGCCCCTCCTATGACCAAAAAAGAGGCACAATGCCTAGTTTGTCTCTTTGGATTTTGGCGACAACATATTCCTCATTTGGGTGTGATACTCCAGCCCATTTATTGAGTGAACAGAAAAACTGCTAATTTTGAGGTGGGACCTAATTAAGAGGAGGCTCTGTGACAGGTCCAGGTTGCTGTACAAGCTGCTCTGCCACTTGGGCCATATAATCCAGCAGATCCAATGGTGCTGGAAGTGTCAGTGGTAAACAGAGATGCTGTCTGGAGCTTTTGGCAGGCTCTGATATGAGAATCGCGATGCAGATCCTTAGGATTTTGGAGCAAAGCCTTACCAACTGCTGCGGATAACTACTCTCCTACTGAGAAAGAGCTTTTGCCCTACTCCTGGGCCTTAGTAGAGAGTGAACCTTTAACTATGGGCCACAAGTTGCCATGAGACCTGAGTTGCCTATCATGAGCTCAGTGTTGTCTGACCTTCCAAGCCATAAAGTTGCGTATGTGCAGCAGCACTCATTGTAAAATGGAAATGGTATATGTGAGATCAGGCCAGAGCAGGTCCTGAAGGCACAAGTAAGTTACATGAAGATGTGGCCCAAATGCCCATGCTCTCCTCTTATGGAACATTACCTTCTCTTTCCCATAACAGGGCTATGGCCTCTTGGGGAGTTCCTTGCACTGAATTGACTGAGGATGAGAAAACTCGGGCCTGGTTTATAGGTGGTTCAGCATGATATGCATGTATCACTCTAAGGGGACAGCTGCAGCACTACAACCCCTTTCTGGGGTGTCCTTGAAGGACAGTGGTGAGGGAAAATCATCCCAGTGGGCAGAACATTGAGCAGTGCACGTGGTTGTTCATTTTGTTTGGGAGGAAAACTGGCCAGAGGTACATTTGTATATACGTGGACTGTTGCTAATGGTTTGGCTAGATGTTTAGGGACTTAGAAAACCAGAATTGAAAAATTGGTGACAAAGAGGCCTGGGGAAGAAGTATATGGATAGATCTTTCCAAGTGGGCTAAAAACATGAACATATTTGTGTCCCACGTGAATGTGCACCAGAGGGTGACTTCAGCAGAGGAGGCTTTTAATAATCAAGTGGATAAGAAGACCCATTCTTTGGATACCAGTCAGCCTCTTTAACCAGCAACTCCTGTCATTGCCATATGGGTTCATGAGTAAAGTAGTCATGGTGGTAGGGATGGAGGTTATGCATGGATTCAGTAATATGGACTTCCACTCACCAAGGCTGACTTGGCTACAGCCACTGCTAAGTGCCCAATCTGCCAGCAGCAGAGACCCACACTGAGTCCCAACATGGCACCATTCCCCGAGGTGACCAGCCAGCCACATGGTGGCAGGTTGATTACATTGTACCACTCCCTGCATGGAAGGGACAGTGATTTATTCTAACTGGAATAGGCACATGTTCTGGATACGGGTCTGCTTTCTCTGCATGCAGTACTTCTGCCAAAACTACCACCCATGGGCTTACAGAATGCCTTAACCATCATCATGGTATTCCACATAACATTGCTTCTGATCAAGGAGCACACTTCACAGCAAATGAAGTGCAGGAATGGGCATATGCTCATGGAATTCTCTGGTCTTACCATGTTCCCCATCATCCAGAAGTAGCTGGATTTATAGAACGGTGGAATGGCCTTTTGAAAACTCAATTATGGTGCCAACTAGGTGGCAATACCTTGAAAGACTGGAGTAATGTTCTCCAGGAAGCTGTATATGCTCTGAATCAGCATCCACTGTATGGTGCTGTTTCTCCCATAGCCACAATCCATGAGTCCAGAAACCAAGGAGTGGAAATGGGGTTGATACCACTCACTATTACCCCTAGTGATCCACTAGGAATGTTTGTGCTTCCTGTCCCTGTGATACTGAGCTCTGCTGGTCTACAGCTTTTAGTTCCAAAAGGGGGAGTGCTTCCACCAGGAGAAACAACAATGATTCCATTAAACTGGAATCTAAGACTGCTACCTGGTCACTTTGGGCTCCTTATGCCCCTGGATCAACAAGCCAAGAAGAGGATTGCATTATTGTCTGGGGTTATTGACCCTGACTATCAGGGGGAAGTAGGACTGCAACTACATAATGGAGATAAAGAAGAGGTTTTTTTTTGAATATAGGAGATCCCCTAGGGAGTCTTTTAGTACTACCATGCACTGTGATTAAAATCAAGGGAAAACTGCAACAACTCAATCCAGGCAGGACTACCAATGGTTCTGAAACTTCAGGAATGAAGGTTTGTGCCACCTCACCAGGCAAAGAACCACAGCCAGCTGAAGTGCTTGCTGAGGGTAAAGGGAACATGGAATGGGTAGTGGAAGAAGATAGTGATAAATATGAACTATGACCACATGATCAGTTACAGAAATGAGGACTGTGATGCTGTTTTGTTCCTGCTATACTATTCATGTTATAAGATATTAAGTTTAAGAATGAATATTACCCAAGGACTCTCATGCTATTCTGGAGAGAGTTACTGTGTTTCCAGTTATATGCAGAACAGTTGAGTATTGTTAAGTGGAATTTTAAAAAATGTGTGTTTTAATGTTTTTTTTATTTAGAAATTAGGTATGGTTTAAAGTGATATATATATATATAGCTGCCAACTTGACAAGGTGTGGATTCTCATGGTCAGCTTCATGTGTCAACTTGGCCAAGTGGTGGTACCTGTTTGTCTGGTTTGGCAAGTGCTGGCCTGTCTGTTGCAATGAGGGCATTTCACAGAATTAGATCATGATCACGTCAGCTGCATCCACAGCTGATTCCATTTGTAATCAGCCAAGGGGAGTGTCTTCTGCAATGAGTGATGCTCATTCTAATCACTGGAAGCCTTTTAAGAAGGATACAAAAGAGTCAAGCTCTCTTTCATCGAGGTCATTGGCTTCACAGTCTATCCTGCGGATTTTGGACTCTATGTTCCTGTGGTCACATGAGACACTCTTATAAATTTTATATTTGTGAGTGTTCCCTGTTGATTCTATTTCTCCAGAGAACCCCAACTAATACAACTGCATTAAGGAAATAGCAGGGTGATTTATTTCTAATGTCCAGGTTTGTTTACAGTAATTACAAAATAAGGTTTTTGAATCTTGCTGCTCAGAGAGTTTTTCCTCTTTTATTTCAGAAGTACTAGTTTATAAATTAACATTAATTATTATTAATTATTTCTAAGCAGTTCAAAGAGCTATTTAAGAATTTTCTTATTAATTTGCTATTTCCATCTGAAGGTATGAGAAAATGTATTGACAATGCAGGCAGACACAAATAGAAAATTAATTACACAAGAAACAGAAACCCAGAAATACTTTTGAGAACAAAAAATGAAGGATTGAATATATTCCCTCATCCCATTAATATTTTCATTTTAAAACATGTTGAGGCTATGCCATGTTACAAAAATAAAAATGTTTTTTATAGACTCATAACCAAAATATTTTCAATACAAGCCAAAGGTTCTGTTTTTAAAAGACTTTCCATAATCAGTCACCAGTTAGGAACATTTAACCTAAATAAATGTAGAAAAATACCAATCAACAAATTAAACAGGTAATTAACACATATTTAAGTAACATACCAGTTAATAAGTAGACTGAACACACCAAGTAACAAACAGGCATTAAATGTTTGACACATCAGTTAATTAAACAAACATCATATCTTAGTATACCTAAGTAATGGACCAGCTAGCATTTAAACAGGATTACTTAATTTCCTTAAATTCCAATTAATGGTTGGATTATTCATTTTAGGATTATAGTCAACAGACAAATTTAGGACAGGGTCTCAACTCCTATACAATATGGTACCCCAAATCAGAAGTTGTAGCAGTTAGAACAAAGAGGATTGTCTGAAACCATGACCCAAGCCTAGGTCAAAGGGACATGAACCACCTATTTACTTCTCAATCATCAACTTTTATGCTGAGAATTCACTCACTCACTCAGACAACAGTTAACTGATTACTTCAGGTGTTCAAACCCTGTAGGTATGAGACCCAAAATAAGAAAGTGTAGAGGTCAGTTCAGAGGGTATTGTTCCAGAATCATGAGCTTAGCCTAAGTCAAGGGAACTCAAACCACTTATTTGCACCCTAGTCCACTTTTACCCTTATGACCCACTCACCCAGTCAGATATCTGGGTTTGGAACTGGAAGTGGTTTCTCTCTTTGTAGCTTTTCATGGCAACAAAAGCCTCCAGAATACTAGCAGAAGAGAGAAGATTTGCCAAGCTTCTAAATTACATTCAATCCAGTGGCCACAAAAGACTTGGTTACCTGGCTTACCTGCTCATCTTGGACCTCAGAGATTCAGGCATTCTTCCCTGAGTGTCACCAAATTGTTACCAGACAAAGGCTGTTGATTATTTCATCTGATCTGCTCAGTAACCAATTCCTGAGACACCAGGTTCAAAGAGAGAAAGAATTCATTACTAAGCTCATAATAGAAGAGCAGATGGCCTAGTGGCCCAAAATCTGACTCCCTGAGTTTAGGAGCTTCAAAATATTAAAGATCTTGACAAAAGGAGACAAGGTCATTTTGAAAAGTTCAAAACAGAAAAGGAAACAAGGTCATCATTATAATTTGGATAGGAGAACATAAGTTGAATGGAGAGAAGGCAGAGATATCACTTCAGTACTAAAGGTGTAAGCCAAAAGGAAGGGAGACAAGTTGTATTTCAATAGCAGAATATAGTTGATGTGATTCACAAATATCTAGGGCTTAAGTTAGTTAATGACTGATTTCAAGTTCTTCACTAGTCTTAGGGCCTTTTCCCTAGAGGTAAATTACCAGAAAAAGGGCTTTACAGTGCTTACACTCACAAAAGCACAAGATCAAGGCTCTTACAGTCATTTCAGATATCGGGGCAGCTGAAATATAATATAGAGATTTCAGGAACTTCCCTCTGTCTACCCCAATATATCAGAAAGCAAAAAAGAATATCTATATAATGACTCAACAATCAAAGTCTCATCACCTAACTCCTGATTTTTCAGTTAAAATGCTCTTTTACTTATCACTGGAACTTTTATCTGGAGTGCTGGTTCTGGGTGGAGTGTCCCCCCTAAAGGATCAACTCCAGTCAGTTTTTCCCAGACAAGACAGATCCAGGATTCACAATGAGTGTAGTTCAGCATCAAGTTTCCTTTTAGATGAGACCAGCAAGGTGCCAATCTTTCCTGTGAAGCCTCCTGATTCTATGCTTTGCCTGTTTCACCCCACAGACAGTGCTCTTTCAGTCTACTGATCACCACAGGCCTATGGTGGTACTATGCCTTTAATTCTCTACCAACCCCCACCCCTGCTGAGTGTGGAATTGAGAAAAAGGTTATGGGATGAAAGCTCTTGGAAACTGTTTCTGTCTTCCAAGACTTGGGGTCTTAATTATCTAAATAAGAACCATTGCCTGTGCTGGACTCTTTCTTGCCACCCCTCCTCTTAGGGACATGCTGCCCCTCAGTTCTTTGCTCCCTGTAGGTGGAAAAGTTATACTGACTCTCAAGCAGTCCCACTTCTTCCCCTCTTGGAGTATGTTTTAGACAGAGATTGGTATCTGCTTTTTGTAGGTTGAAACTGTTGCTGATATCCTAGACCTTGGGATTTAAATTCTCAATGATGGCTGCCACTTGTACTTGACCCTTTTCTTGGGAAAGATCTGTCCTTTAGGTAACTATCTCCACCAGATGATTAATTTATCTTCAGTCAACCCTACTTCCAGCCATGCCTGGGGCAGGGCTAAAATGGAGACTGCTGGCTGTTTTCCTTAATGGGCTGCTTAGAAATTATAGCTACATTCAGAGCTGGAATCCAGTATTCTGGGTTCAACAATGCAGAGTCACAGTTGGTATGCAGCTCTTTGTTCCTATTTTCTTAGGACACAGCATACTTCCAACACTCTCAGCTCAGCCAACACTAGAAGCATATATTTATTTTTCTTTCTCATCAGCCTTGCTTCTTCCTTGCTGGGAGCAGGGCTGAAACAGAACTCCAACCTTCCTTCTTGATTGTGCTATAAAATTATCTTTGCTCAGAGCTGCTATTCAAAAGTCCAAATTCATTAATCAAACTCACAATTGGTGACTAACTGAGTTCTCTATCCTTCATACTCGTAGGAAGAGCTCTATTTCCAACCAGGGAGTGACTCCTGAGTAATCCTACTCAGACTGTGTTGGATGGTCACCAGCTCCACAGCGTGGAAGGATTTACTTAAGGTTCTGTTCTAGTTTGCTAGCTGCTGGAATACAACACACCAGCATTCCAGAAAAAAAAAGCCAGAGGTGGTTTGGCTCTTAATAAAAGGGGATTTATTTCATTAGCTCTTCAGAGGAAAGGCAGTTAACTTTCAACTGAGGTTATTTCTTATGTGGGAAAGCACAGGATGATCTCTGCTGGTCTTCTGTCCAGGCCTCTGAGTTCCAACAACTTTCCCTCAGGTGATTTCTTTCTGCAACTCCAAAGGCCTGGGCTGAGCTGAAAGTGCTGAGATGAAGTATGCTGAGCTGCTTTTGCTCTGCCACATTGAGCTTTTAATTTAAGCACCAGCCAATTAAATCAAACATCATTCACTGCAATAGGCACACCTCCTAGCTGACTGCAGATGTAATCAGCAACAGTTGAATTTCACATGCCATTGGCTCATGTCCACAGCAATAGAACTAGGTATCTTCACCTGACCAAGTTGACACCTGAATTTAACTACCACATGTCCACCCCTTGTCAACTTGGCAATTGCATGTATCACCTTAAAAAATATTAAAGTGCAAAAAAATTCTCTGCTAGCTGTGGACTTATGAATCTCAAAACAAATTATCTGGTGCCAATATGCAAAGGAGGGACAGTCACAGGATCCATAGGGAGAAATTGGAAGGAAAACCTGCAGGGCAAACACCTTTGAATTTCAAAGTCTGAAAGTCATTTATCCTTCAGCTTTAGAAAGTGGCAGTCTCAACCTTTGCAAGGGCCTATGCAGTGGCCCACCTCTTTCCAAATCAACCTCAGGGAACATTGAATAGATCTTCTTTCTCTCAGCTACACTCTCTCCATGCATCAGGGCCACACTTTGGTTCTCTGCCATTTCTGGGGCACACACTCAACCCCTCCATGTGGTGGCAGTCAGGCTCTTCCCAGTCCCCAGGGAGCATGCTGTACCTTCTTAAAGGCCTGAGATGGCACAACTCTTCCACTGCAATGAGATGAGAGACTCATCGTCTGCCCTCAGGGCAAACTCACCCTCTCCATGTATAAAAGTGGCTCCACTCTTATGGTCAAGGTTTCTTGGCTTCAGACCTGAGCTTCCATCGTTCTCATTCTGCAAACTCCAATTTGTTCCTTTTGTGACCCCTTTGTTCAGATTGACAGTGGTTCCATTTACACCAACCGTCTTTTCAAGCACTGCAGGAGTTCTCCATAATTCTTTTCACAGTTTCTCCAAAATATTCCCGTTAGCCACCCAAGAAACCGTTCCAACATATCTGGTATTTGCAAGACACAGCAGCACCCCACTCTCTGGTACCAAAATCTGGTACCAAAATCTGAAATGCAACACATCAGAGATGGATTGGCTTTTAATAAAAGGGGATTTATTTTGTCAGTTCTTCAGAGGAAAGGCAGCTATCTTTTAACTGAGGTTCTTTCTTATGTGGGAAGGCACAGGGTAATCTCTGCTGGCCTTCTCTACACGCCTCTGGGTTACAACAATTTCCCCAGGGTGATTTGTTTCTGTATCTCCAAAGGCCTGGGCTGAGCTGTGAATGCTGAGATGAGGTATGCTGAGCTGCTTTTGCTGTGCCACGTTGAGCTCTCTCATTTAAGCACCAGCCAATTAAATCAAACATCATTCATTGCAGCAGGAATGCCTCCTAGCAGACTGCAGATGTAATCAGTAACAGTTGAATATAACATGCCAGTGGCTCATGTCCACAACAATAGAACTAGGTAGCTTCATCTGACCAAGTTGACTCCTGAATCTAACTACTACAGGTTCTATGCTGTTACTTATCAAATATTGCCTTTCCACTCATTCCTGGCTGGTGTAAAATGTGAGCCTCATCTCTGAAATCCCCCAAACCATTGTTTTAGACAGTTCCTGACAGTTTACTAGCTGTATTGGAAGGTGGACCAAACCCTGTAACCCCTTATGCCATCCTTTTGTATTGGTCTTCCTCCCAGTTGATTTTTGACAACTGTGCCAAGTCTACTCAATTGATAAAGACTGATATCTTCAACAAAAGGTGCCAAGAAAACTGAATTTCCATATGCAAGAGTTTGAAAATGAAATGTTTATTCATACTATACAGAAAATAAACTCAAAATGGATCAAAAATCTAAATATGAGAATTTTTTCCTAGAAGAAAAAAATAGGGAAGTTTCTTCAGTACCTATTGATAGGTAACATTTTCTTAGGAATTACACCAAAAGCACAAGCAAAAAAATTTAAAAAGAAGTTAATAAATTGTACTTCTTCAAAATAAAAAAATTTGTGTATGTCAAATGATTTCATCATAAAAGTAAAAAGACAACTGACAGAAAGGGAGAAAGTATATGAATATCTCTTATATGACAAGGTCTTAATAGCAAGTTTATGTAAAGAAATCCCCACAATTCAACAACAAAAAGACAAAGTGGCCCATTAATAAATGGTTAAGATACTTGAATAGATGTTTATCTAAAATATATAGATAAATAACCAATAAGCTCATGAGAAGATGCTCAACTTCATTCACCATTAGGAAAATGCAAATCAAAACCACAATAAGTTTTCACTGCACATCGACTAGAATGGCTACTATTTAAAAAATGCAAATAACTGTTGGTGCAGATGTGAAGATATAGGAACACATATTCTTTTATTGTCAGAATGTAAAATCATGCAGCCATTGAGTAAATCACTTTGCGGTTCATTGGAAATTTAAGTAAAGAATTACCATATGATTGGACAATTTCCCAGGTTGATAAATAACATAAGAAACTAAAAGCAGGAACTTGAAAATTACTTGCATGCCAGTGTTCAGAGCAGCATATTCATAATTATTCAACAGATGGAAGTAAGCAAACCTGGCTTGCTTCCATTTTTGAAAAAATAAAATGTATAAAAATAAAATGTGTAAACGGAATGGAATATTATTGAGCCGTATAAAAGAATAAAAAAGTTGCTATATAGGTGACAACATATATGAACCTTGAAGGCTTCTTGTTGAAAAAAATGAGCCAGACATAAAAATCAAAATACTATCTTGCTTATATTAATAATTTGAATACACAATAGAATTAACAACTAGAAAACAAGTTACCAGGGGTTGGGTTGGGTGTGTGTAATGAAGACTTAATGATTAATTTATGCAGAGCTGCAGTTTGGGATGATGAAAAGTTTAAAGAATAGATAGGGGTGATGATAGCACAACATTGTGAATTTAATTAACACCACTGAATTATATATTTAAAAGTGGTGGGTTATTTTAGAAGCTGATTGAATGTGATATAGCAGAAACAGAGTGGCTTTTATAAAAGGGAATTTTATGTTACAAGTTTACAGTTCTAAGGAAGTGAAAGTTTCCAAATTAAGGCACCGCAAGAGGTTATCTTCACTCAAGAAAGGCTAATGTGTCTGGAATGCCTGTCAACTTGGTAGTCACATGGCTGGTATATGCTGGTCCCTTGTTCCTAGGCTTTGATGACTTTAGCCTCTGTTCCTGTCATGGTTCCTCACTTTGCTTTTCCAGGGCTGGCTTTCATCTCTTGCCCTCCTTTGGCTCTCTCCAGATTCTGGTTTGCTTAACATCTCATGGCAATGTCTGCTGTGCTGTGAGCATCCACAAACATCCATGTCTCTGTTCTCCATGTGTGTATATCTGTGTCAGCTCTGTTATGAAGTTTTTGTCAGCTCTGAGGCTTCTATTGTTTCTGTAATTTCTGGCAGCCTCTAATTTGTTTCCTCTTTTAAAGGATTCCAGTAAACTAATCAAGTCCCACCTGGAATAGATGGGATTATATCTCCATATAATGAAAAGACACACTCACAATTGGTAGTACTGCATCTCTGCAAAGATAATCTAATTAAGTTTCCAACCTACAGTGATGGATAAGGATTAAAAGAAGCAGCTGCTTTCACAAGATTGGATCAGGATTAAAACATGGCTTGTCTGGTATGTATAATACTTTCAAACTAGCACAAGTGGTTTGCAATGAGAAAATTAAATTTTATATATTTTACCATAATAAAAATGAATAAAAAATATAACAGTAAATGCAAACATTGAACCCTAATATAGACTAAGGACAACTATTAATATTAAAATATTTTTTCATCTTTGTAACAAACGTTCCTACTAAGGTAAAATGTTAATAATATGCAGAACTGAGTAAGGGGTGAGAATGGGAACATGGGAACTGTGCTTTCTGTGTTTTTTTTCTGTAAACTTATAAATTATCTTAAAAAAGAGGGTAAAAATTCTCTACTTGATTGTCCTAAATGTGTTGCATCTTAGGATATACATATAAAATCCAAATCCCGATCTCAGTATACTTAAGCAATCCTATTTCTTTTCCTTTCTTTAACAATGCTTTCTAGTGTTTGTTTGCAGTTCTGCCAATGCTAGTACCCCATACAGGACACCCAGATACCAAATGAAAGATATGTTGGCCTCTGCTCTCTCCCCTCCATAGTATCCTCTGTGGATTGGGGATGAGACAAAACAAAACCAAATACCCAGTACCACCTTTGTAGACAAACCCTGAAGAAAACTAGTTATATGGTGGCTGTAGGAGATAACCTCAAGCAATGTTAGATAGCCACCCCACAGTAAGATTTCTCTTAGTGGGACCTCTATTGTGGAAGCTTAGGCAGTGGAAAATGACAACAGTTTTTCCCAGGTGATCGTATATCAACATGCCAGGCAACTCCTTTAAAGCATATGCAGTTTCAAACTCTCCCTGTTTTTCCCTGCTTTAATAACACATTACATGAATAAAAGTGAACTTTACATGGGGGAACCAGAGTCACTTATTCATTAGCACTTTTGATGAGGTGGTACTTGCAATTACTCACCAGTAACTTAATGGCAAAGCCAGACTCAATAGACTTATTATTGAACTACTGTAAATCATAACAACAAATCCCTGATGGGTGGCACCTCTGCCTTACCAGAATTTGTTTTCTTTTGTGGACTCCCTGGGCATTAGAGTGTCCCACCAGGAGAAGCATCCTGGCATTTATAACAATGAAGACCTGACATCCATGTGGATAATCATATGGCAGTATAGAAAGTCTTCATGAAACGTACTCATCATAGACTTCTCAAAAATACACTACTGGGAAGAAAATGGAACAACCAATCCCATTCTGTCACTGAATTTCTTAGCTTGGGCATAAGCTAAGAAAAATTATGACTGAGAAAAATTAGTCTGCAAATAGTTTCTGCTATGGAGAAAATAGTTAAAATCCAAGCAATTCAAAATAAAGAAGACATTAAATTCCTTAGCCAAAGTGATGGTAAATAAACAGATAGCTTTTGTTATCAGCTTTTAAAACAATGCTGTATCTGTGTTATTGCCAATATGTCATGTTATGTCTTATATAAATAATTCAAAGAGTTTGAAGCTAAACTATGAAAGATACATGCTTAATTGGAATTTCTGCCAATGCTACTGCTATAATCCCCCATTGAACTCTTCTTTTGACTTATTTGACTGGCTTAGCCCTTACACCTGGGTGTTTTGTTAGAAATACTTCTACCCACGGCTAGATTATCCTCCTCATGATGGTTCTCCTAGTAGCCCTGGTTAAATGTTGTGTAAGCCTCATGGAAAGACTCTGTGCTGAGCCACTGCCATCCAGATAGTACACAGGACCTATCTGTACCTTTAAATTTGTGGCACTGCTTAGTGTAACATGCTATTGATGTGGAAATATTTCATTTTAATTACCTTGAAGTATGAAATTCATTGATATTGATTACTTTCCCAATGTTATGCTACCATTGCCACATACATTACACAAATATTTTCATTACTACAGCTAGAAGTTCTGTACCATTTAACAATGATTCTTCAATTCCCTCACACTCTCTCTCTTGCTTTCTCTCCCTTTCTCTCTTTCTCTCTCACACTCACACACAGCCCTTAGTAACATATAAAATTATTTCTTTCTCCATGAATTTGCACATTTACTACAAGTAGAAGCATTAACTTTATTTTGTTCTAATTAGCTTATTTCATACAGAATAATGCATTAAAGTTTCATCCACATTGTAACATATATCAGAATTTTGTTCCTTTTTATGACTGCATAATAATGCATTATGAATACATATCACATTTTGTTTATGTGTTCATATGCGGTATTGACATTTCAGTTGCTTCCAATGTTTGGCTGTTGGAAAGTTTATTGCTATGATTGTGGGTATAAGAATATCTCTTTACCTCCTTGCCTTCATATCTTTTAGTAGTATCCCTAGACATGGGATTGCCTCAGTATGTGGTAAATCTATATTCAAACCACTGAGGAATCACCCAATCATTTTCCAGAGTGACTGCATATTCTATATCCCCACTGACAATGTGAAAATATTTCTATTTCTTTGCATTCATGCCAATAATTGTAATTTCCATTAAAAATTTCCATTCTATAGGGTGTGAAGTGATATCTCCCTGTGGTTTTGATTTGCATTTCTCTAATAGCTAATGATATTGACTATTTTTCCAAGTCCTGGTTGGTCATTTGTGTCTGTTCATTGGATAAATGTTCATTTAAGATCTTTGTCCATTTTTAATTCTTTTTGTTTTGCAAGCTTTTTTACTTTTATTTATGATTCCTTTATGTATTTTGAATGTTAAAACTTTATCAGATATATGATTTGCAGCTATTTTATTCAATTGTGTAGGTTATCTTTTCATTTTCTTGATAAAGTTCTATGAAGTACAAACATTTGTTTGCTTTTGAAATTTTGATGAAGGTCATTTTATTTATTTTTCCTTGTGTAGCACATGTTCTGATGTGACATATAAGAAATCACTGCAAATCCAAGATAATGAAGATTTTCCCCTATGATTTCTTCTAAGAGTTCTTTGGGTTTAGCTCCTATGTTCAGTTACTTGATCTAATTTGAGTTAATTTTTGCATAGGTTGAGACATAGGCATTCGATTTAACTCTTTTGCATGTGGATATCCACCTTTCCAAGCACCATTTGCTGAAGAGAATGCTCTTTCCTCGTTGAATGACTTTTGCACTGTTGTACAAAGACAATCAGCTATTTATGTGTAGACTTATTTATGACCTGTCAATTCTAATCCATTGTTCTGTAAGTCTATCTTTTTGCCAGTAACATCTTGTTTTGTTTACTGTGGCTTTGGAGCAAGTATTTAAATTGGGAGTTATGATACTTCCAATTTTGTTCTTTTTTTAGGATTGATTTGGCTATATGGGATCATTATTTATTCCCTTTTCCATTGGAAAATTTTGTATGTAGCCTCTGAACTCAGAGACACTCATTGAAGCAGGCAATTTTATTTAGTGATCATTAACATGCTGGGAGAAAAGGGCTGAAAGAATAGGGGCAGTTTAATGATAGATTTTCCTAACACCAATTGCATGGTCTTTACATGTCCGAATGTATTCAGAAGTCTTCTGTCTGATTCTCCATCTGGTGGGACTCATGTCCTGACTTCTATCTATCCATATCATACAAAGCCATGGACACTGATAATATTTGTTTCTTTTGCCCAATATTCTTGGTAAACAGGGATATTTCTTGTTTTGCTTTTTTTAAAATCTAGATTCCTGCTTTTTTTCTCCAGAAATTGTATAACCTTGGATACCATACTTAATTCTTAGAGATGAGAAGAATATAAAAAATAGATAAAATTAACTTCATCAAAATAAAAAGATTTGTATATCAAAGGACACTATTAAGGAGGTTAAAAAATCACATAGCAAAATGTGAGTAAACACTTGCTTGCCATATATCTGAAAAGAGTTTAATATACAAAAATTTTAAAACACTGATACCACACAAAATAAAAGGTAAAGAAATCAATTTAAAAGTGTCAAGAGCTTGAATAAATAGTTCTCCAAAGACTATACACAAATGTTTAAAAAGTCATGAAGAGATGCTCAACATCACTGTTCGTTAGTTAAGTGCATTTCAAAACCACAATGAGATACTACTTCATGTCTAAAGATGGCTATTATTATAAAAATATAAATCAATAGGTATTCTTAAACATGAGAAGAAATAATAGCTCTTAAAAATTGCTGGTAGCATTGTAAAATGTTGCCAATACTGTGCAAATAAGTTTTATGGCTCCTCAGAAAGTTGATAATAGAATTACCATATGATCAATCAATCCCATTTCTTTGTGTATATCCCCAAAAATGTAAAGCGGGGACTCTAAGAGACGTTTTACACTAATGTTTATAACAGCATTATTTAAAATTGCTAAAAAGTGGAAGTAAACCAATTGTTCATAAACAGCTGGGTAAACCAAATGTGGTATAGACACATATTGGAATAATATTGTCATAAAGACACATGAAGTTATGATGCATGCACAACATAGATTAAATTTGAAGATATCATGCTAAGTGAAATAAGTCAGATACATAAAGACAAATATTGTATGGTATCACTTGCATGAAAGACAGAAGAGAAACAAATATCATAGGGACAGAAGACATAGGTTACCTCAGGTTGGTGGTTGGAAGTCATGGTTTAATACATAAAAGGTTTCTACTTGAGGGGGTGAAAATGTTGGGAGTAAATAATATTAGTGATGGTAACACAATATTAATGTATTCTGATCATAATTGATACTATTGAATTGTACACTTGGAAGTGTTTAACATGGGTGATTTTGAGTCATATATACATTTATGCAACTAAAAACATATCTTTCACACAGTTGGTGCTATTGACAATTGCCTTCATACCATATATAAAGAAATTGCATGACTCTTTAGGTACTACAATGCCATTATGGTTCTATTAAATGCAGATATCTTATTTGTTGGAGATACTGAAATAGATATAGGTGACATAATATATTTGAATTTACTTTAAAATGCTGAAAATGAGAACATGGCAGAAAGATAAAATAAGACAGGCAAAATGTTAAGAATTATTAGAAATGCTTTATGACATAAGTGTTCATAATGCTTTCTAAACTGTACTTGCATGTACTTGTGTGTACTTGACAATGTATGCAATGAAAACTAAATAAAAAAAGAGTCATTTTCAAAACTTTTTCCTTACAATATTTGTAAGGTGGATAATATAAAAATATTTTCATTAAGGAATATTCATGCACATATAGTCCATCCATATTATACAACCAATGGCTTGTATCATCACGTAGCTGTGTATTCATCACCATGATCATTTTTAGAATATTTACATCACTCCAGAAAAAGGAATAAAAAGAAAAAACATATATCCTGTATTAGTTAGGGTTCTCTAGAGAAACAGAATCAACAGGGAACACTCGCAAATATAGAAACAGAGTTAACAGAGAACACTCACAAATATAAAATTCATAAAAGTGTCTAACATGACCGCGGGAATGCAGAGTCCAAAATCCGCAAGACAGGCTGTGAAACTGATGACTCCGATGGAGGGTCTGGATGAACTCCACAGGAGAGGATCACCAGCTGAAGCAGGAATAGAGGCTGTCTCTTTTGAATCCCCCTTAAAAGGCTTCCCATGATTAGATTAAGCATCACTCATTGCAGAAGATACTCCCCTTTGGCTAATTACAAATGGAATCAGCTGTGGATGCAGCTGACATGATCATGATCTAATTCTATGAAATGTTCTCATTGCAACAGACAGGCCAGCACTTACCCAACCAGACACAGAGGTACCACAACTTGGCCAAGTTGACATATGAACCAGACTATGACAGTCCACACCTTGTCAACTAGGCAGCTATATATATCACCTTAAACCATACCAAGTTTCCAAATAAAAACAATAAAACACACATTTTTTCTTTTATCTAACAATACTCAACTGTCCAGCATATAACTGGAAACACATTAAATCTCTCCAGAATAGAGTGCAAATACTTGGGCAACATTCATTCTTAAGCTTGATATCTTGCAACTTAAATACTATAACATGAAAAGACACTATTACAGTCCTCGTTTCTGTAACTGAGCATGTGGTCAAAGTTCATATTTATCACTACCTTGTTCCACTACCCATTCCATGTTCCCTTTACCTTCAGCAAGCACTTCAGCTGACCGTGGTTCTTTGCCTGGTGGCGTGACCCAAATGTTCATTCTTGAAGTTTCAGAGCCATTGACAGTCCTGCCTGGATTGCGTTGTTGTAGTTTTCCCTTGATTTTAATCACAGTGCATGGTAGTACTAAAAGATGCCCTAGGGGATCTCCTATATTCAAAGAAAACTCTTCTTTATCTCCATTATGTAGTTGCAGTTCTACTTCCCCCCGATAGTCAGGGTCAATCACCCCAGAAAATAATGTAATCCCCTTCTTGGCTTGTTGATCCAGTGGCATAAGTAGCCCAAGTGACTAGGTGGCAGTCGTAACTTCCAGTTCAGTGGAATCATTGTTGTTTCTCCTGGAGTAAGCACTCCCTGTTTTGAAACTAAAACCTGTAAACCAGCAGAGTTCAGGATCACTGGGACAGGAAGCAAAAATTTTCCTAGAGGATCACTAGGGGTAATAGTGAGTGGTATCAACCCCATTTCACCCCTTGGTTTTTGGACTCATGGATCCTGGCTATGGGAGAAACAGCACCATACAGTGGATGCTGATTCAGAGCATATACAGCTTCCTGGAGAACATTACTCCAGCCTTTCAAAGTATTGTTACCTAGTTGACACCATAATTGAGTTTACAAAAGGCCATTCCACCAGTCTATCAATTCAACTGCTTCTGGATGATGGGGAACATGGTAAGACCAGAGAATTCCATGAGCATGTGCCCATTCCCACACTTCATTTGTTGTGACGTGTGCTCCTTGATCAGAAGCAATGTTATGTAGACTACCATGACAATGGGTAAGGCATTCTGTAAGCCCATGGGTGGTAGTTTTGGCAGAAACATTGCACACAGGGAAAGCAAACCCATATCCAGATATGTGTCTATTCCAGTTAGAACAAATCGCTGTCCCTTCCATGAAGAGAGTGGTCCAATGTAATCAACCTGCCACCATGTGGCAGGCTGGTTACCTCGGGGAATGTTGCCACATCGGAGCCTGAGTGTGGGTCTCTAATGCTGGCAGATTGGGCACTCAGCAGATCAGTGGCTGTATCAAGGTCAGACTTGGTGATTTGTTGCTGAGCCCATTTGGCAATGACAATAACCTCCATCCCTACCACCATGACCACTTTGTTCATGAGTCCATTGGGCAATGACAGGAGTTGCTGGGGAAAGAGGCTGACTGGTATCCACAGAACAGGTCATCTTATCCACTTGATTATTAAAACCTTCCTCTGCTGAAATCACCCTCTGGTGCACATTCACATGGGACAAAATTATACTCATGTTTTTAGCCAATTCAGAAAGGTCTATTCACATACTTCTTCCCCAGACCTCTTTGTCACCAATTTTCCAATTATGGTCTTTCCAAGTCCCTGACCATCCAGCTAAATCATTAGCAACAGCCCATGAGTCAGTATACAAATGCACCTCTGGCTTGTTTTCCTTCCAAGCAAAATGAACAAGCAAATGCACTGCTCAAAATTCTGCCCACTGGGAGGATTTCCCCTTATCACTGTCCTTCAAGGACACCCCAGAAAAGGTTTGTAGTGCTGTAGCTGTCCACTTCGGGTGGTAACTGCATATCATGCTGAGCCATCTATAAACCAGGCCTGAGTTTTCTCTTCCTCACACAATTCACTCTAAGTAACTCCCCAAGAGGCCATAGCTCTGGTTTGGGAAAGAGAAAGTAATGTGCCAGAAGTGGAGAGTATGGGCATTTGTGCCACTTCTTCATATAACTTACTTGTGCCTTCAGGACCTACCCTGGCCATGTCTCCTATATACCGTTTCCATTTTGCAATAGAGTGCTGCTGCACGCACCCAATTTTATGGCTTGGTGGGCCAGAGAACACCCAGCTCATGATAGGCAACTAAGGTCTCATGGTAATTTGGTGGCCTATAGTTAAAGGTTCACTCTCTACCAAGGCCCAGTAGTAGTCCAAAGTTCTTTCTCAATAGGAGAGTAGTTATCTGCAGCAGATGGTAAGTCTTTGTTCCAAAATCCTAAGAGTCTGCATTGTGATTCTTGTATTGGGGCCTGCCAAAAACTCCAGACAGCATGTCTGTTTACCACTGACACTTCTAGCACCTTTGGATCTGCTGATCATATGGCTCAAGTGTCAATGCAGCCTGGATCTGTCGCAGAGCCTCCTCTTGTTCAGGTTCCCACTCAAAATTATCAGCTTTTCTGGTCACTCAATAAATGGTCTGAAGTAGTACACCCAAATGAGGAATATGTTGTTGCCAAAATCCAAAGAGACCAACTAGGTGTTGTGCCCCTTTTTGGTTGTAAGTGGGACCAGATACAGCAACTTAATCTTCACCTTAGAAGGGATATCTTGACAGGACCCACATCACTGGACACCTAGCAATTTTACTGAGGTGGAAGGCCTCTGCATTTTGTTGAATTTCTCTCCCATCCTCTGACACACAAATGCCTTACCAGTTAGTCTAAAGTACTTGCTAGTTCTTGCTCATTAGGTGCAGTCAACATGATATCATCAATATAACGGACCAGTGTGGTGTCTTGTGGGAGAGAGAGATGATCAAGTCCCTGCAGAAAAGATTATGACATGGAGCTGGAGAGTTGATATACCCCTGAGGTAGGACAATGAAAGTGTACTGCTGACCTTGCCAGCTGAAAGCAAACTGTTTCTGGTGGTCCTTAGTAATAGCTATTGAGAAAAAAGCATTTTCCAGATCAATAGATGCATACCAGGTACAAGGGGATGTATTGATTTTCTCAAGCAATGATACCACATCTGGAACAGCAGCTGAAATTGGAGATACCATCTGGGTGAGCTTATGATAATCCACTGTCATCTTCCAAGACCCATCTGTTTTCTGCACAGGCCAAGGAAGAGAGTTGAATGGGAATGTGGTGGGAATCACCACCCCTGCATTCTTCAAGTCCTTAAGAGTGGAAGTAATCTCTGCAATCCCTCCAGGAATCCGATATTGCTTCTATTTTGCTCAGTAATGGAAGTTCTACTGCTTCCACTTGGTCTTTCCCACCATAATAGCCATCACTGCATGAGTTAGAGAGCCAATGTGGCTCTGCCAGTTGCTAAGTATGTCTGTACCAATTATACCTTCTGGAACTGGGGAAATAACTACAGAATGGGTCCAGGGGTCCACTGGACCCACTGTGAGATAGACCTGAGCTAAAACTCCATTGATCACCTGACCTCCATAAGCCTTCACTCTGACTGGTGGACCAGAGTGATGTTTTGGGTCCCTGAAATTAATGTCACTTCTGAACCAGTCCCTAAATATTCCCCCCAAATTTTGGCTCATTTCCTTTTCCCCAATGCACAGGTACACTGGTAAAAGGCCATCAGTCTCCTTGGGGAAGGCTTGGAGGAAGATTAATGGTATAAATTTGTGGCAGTGTAATAGGGTTCTCCCCCAAAGGGACCTGACCTTCCCTTCATTCAAGGGGCTCTGGGTCTGTAAACTGTTTCAAGTCTGGAAATTGATTAAGGGGCTGTTACTCTATGTTTTTGTAATGCAGGTTAGACTTCTGTTCAGTTGACCTAGAACTCTGTTGTTTATACAGCTCGAACAAGAATTTAGTAGACTTCCCTTCTATTGTATTTCTAGGTACCCCATGGTATACTAGCTAATGCCACAAATCTCTGCGAGTCATATAATTTTGACATCTGCTTTGAGTTTGCTGTCTATTATAATAGCCAGGTCTACCCTGTCTTTGGTGATTAAGTGCTGTCACCTGGATTTTGTCAACTCAGGATACCATCACCCCCATTCTGTTTAAGAATTCCAGCTCAGTGACAGCAGTCCTTACAGTAATATCTGACCTACAGAGAAGTGCAACCACAGAGCTCTTCAGGGATGATGGTGCTAGTCTCACAAATTTATTTCTCACTGTTCTGGTAAAAGGTGCATCCTCTGGGCATTCCTGGGGTGTAAGTGCAGACTTTGCATGATAAATCCACTCTAACAGTCCAATATCCCTAAGCCTCTGGATCCTCTCAACTACATTATACCTTGACAGTTCTGGTATTTCAACCTCAGGTAATGTTGGCCACCTTTTGATCCATGTTTCTACCAACCATCCAAACAAACTATTAATTCCTTTTCTTACCCCTCGAGATATAATTTGAATGCAGAATCTCTGCTTACTGGGCCCATATCAATAAATTCAGCCTGGTCCAGCCTAATATTCCTCCCCACCATTATCCCACACCCTTAAAACCCATTGCCACATATGTTCCCCTGATTTCTGTCTATATAAATTGGAAAACTCACACAGTACTTTTGGAGGATAACGTAGCTCCTCATGTGTGATACTTTGTAGTTCACCTTTAGGGTCCTGTTGGGATTTTAGTCTAGTCATAGGTTTGGAAGAAATGAGTGATTGTGGGGATGAGTCAGAAAAAGAATTAGAAATATCTTCCAACCATTTGTTTCAGAGCCTTCATTTGCAGTTTCATCTGGTGAAACAGGATTTATCACTCTAGGGCTATTTCCATCAGGAGGAGGTTAGGTAGCCAACTCCTCAAAGCAGGCTGGAGGTGAGGCAGTTATGTCCTAAGGGCAAACTATTACAGGGTTATCTATAGAAGACTCAGCAGGACCTAGGGTTTTAACCTCACCTCTGACATCATTGTCAATCCATATGTCACCATCCCATTATTCAGTGTCCCACTCCTTTCCAACCAATGCCTTCAGTTTAACAGCAGACACCATACAACATTGAAATTTTAGTTTATGTTGTAAAGTTGCTACTCTAACAATAAGATTCTGAGTCTGATTTTGAGAGATCTCAAGTCTACAGCTACAGGAAATAAGATTTTCCTGCAGGATACTCATAGAAACATCTACATCTGTTAGACAGCAACTAAGCTTCTTGTTTGAAGTCTTAAGCCCATCTTTTCACTCCTTAATGTATCCAGTGTATCTAACAACCAGCCAATATCTCTATACCTCTTATTTCCACAAAACTCTGTAGAGGTGTCAAAAACATGATCTCCCAGAGCCTCGCTTCATGAAAGCGAAACATTAGGAGAATTGAATGGTGATATTTTGACTATCTCTTTTGCCAATGCATGCCATGGATTGGGAGTGTCATTCTGATCATGGGAATCAGAGTCTTTAGTGCCTTTGAGTCTAGCCAGAGTAGAAAACCATTCATAAAAACCCATTTTTAAGATTCTGTTTCTTAAGAACAATTCCTGGTACCAAGATGTGTTAGTTAGGTTTCTGTAGAGAAACGGAATCAACTGGGAACACTCACAAATATAAAATTTATAAAATGTCTCACGTGACCACAGGAAGGTAGAGTCCAAAATCCACAGGGCAGGTTGTGAAGTCAATGACTCCAATGGAGGCTCTGGACCCAACTGCACAGGAAAGGCTCTCCAGCTGAAGCAGGAACAGAGCCGTCTCTTCTGAATCTTCCATAAAAGGCTTCCTGTGATTAGATTAAGCATCACTCATTGCAGAAGACACTCCCCTTTGGATGATTTACCAATGAAATCAGCTGTGGATGCAGCTAACATGATCATGATCTAACTCTATGAAATATCCTCATTGCAACAGACAGGCCATGACTTGCCCAACCAGACAAACAGGTACCACAACTTAGCCAATTGGCACATAAACCTGACCATGACATATCCCTTACCCCTTACCCTCTCATCAACCACTAATATTTAATTCTGCCCTACTTTTTACCCTTTATCCCCTTTTATTATTTATTCAATTATTATCATTATTTTTTACTCATATAAACATATTGTGGGTGAAAGGAGCATCAGACATGAGGTTTTCACAAACACAGTCACATTGCAAAAGCTCTATAGTTATGTAATTGCTTTCAAGAATCAAGTCCACTGGAACACAGCTCAACACTTCAGGTATTCCTCTCTAGTCATTCAAAAACACCATAAATTAATAAATGATATCTATATAATACATAAGACTAACCTCCAGGATAACCTCTCAACTCTTTGAAAGCTTACAGCCACAGAAATTCACTTTTGTCTCATTTCCTCTTTCCACTTTTGGTCAAGAAGTCTTTCTCAATTCCATGATGCTGAGTTCCAGGTCACCCTACCCTCAAAGTCCTGTTCCACATTGTCAGGGATATTTACACCCATAGCAATCAAGTCCCACATAGGGTGGAGTGCAGTAAGTTCACCTGCTGAATTGGCTTAGAGAGTAGGGCACATCTGAGCAACAGAAGAGTTTCTATGGAAATGACAGGCATAATTATAAGTAGGCTTAGCTTCTGTCCTGCAGAAATAATTTTCATAAGGGCAAAGCCCAAGAAATCCTAGCCTATTGAATTGTTTGTCCCTACTGCTTGTTTTCAAGAATATCAGGAATTTCCTAGATGGGGAACTTTAATATTTCCTTCTTTTCCCACAGTCCACCAAGGAGACTTTGCAAATACTTTTCTTCTCTGTCCAAATTACTCTGTAACATATCAGGGCATCACACTAACCTGTACAAACCAACAGCGTCTCATGCTCTAATCAAGATTCCATGTAATAATAGTGATTAAACAAATTGGTCATACAAGTTAAATTAGATAATGCACTATCCCAAATATAAAGTTTGCACCAAATAAGTATCTCTACCTTTGGTACCACACAGAAGTTGAAGTTTAATAATATGGACCATATATTCCTTTACCAGGTATTCTGATTCACCTTAGTCCTATCCAGATCAGTTACATTCACATTTCTAGTTGAAGTCCAATCATATTTTTAACTTTTCAACAGTTTCCAATGGATGTAAGGCTGATTTTCATAGCTTCTGTTCACTAACTCAGAGTCTCAGGTGTTGCATAGATACTCAAAGTGGCAGTTAGTGTTCATATTACACACAAAGTATGCCCAGCAGGTTTTTGGAATAGTTTGGGTTTGGTGACCCCTGTTTACCTTTTGATTTCTACCTATAACAATGAACAAAATCTGTCTTATGACTGTCTCTCCTTTAATATTGACAACAGAGAATTTGCTTTGAGTTTCACAGTTCCTGAGCCAGAGGAAAATTTTTGGCTATAGCAGACTTTGATGAGATTTTGTACTGATTATATGTTTGTATTGTGCTTGTATCATATTGAAATATTTTAAGGTTTTGTGATACTGTAATGGAGTAAATGTGTTTTATATATGGAAAAAATATGTCTTTGGGGGGAACCAAAGGGTGGAATGTTCCGGTTTGAAGTTATTATGTATGCTAGAAAAGCCATGTGTTAACCATGATCCTATCTTGTGTGGGAAGTGATTTCTTTTAATCCTGATTTAATATCATAGGTTGATGTTTTTGATTAGATTATCTCCACAGAGATGTGGCATGTCCAGTTTTGGGTGTGACTTTTGGATTAGATGGAGATATGATTCCACCCATTTCAATTAGGTCTTAAGTAGTTCACTGGAATCCTTTAAAATAGGAAATGTTTTGGAGAGAGTCAGAAATGACACACCTCAGATTGGAAACAGTTGTTTCAGAGAACAGAGATACAGATGTTTGGAAATGCTTGGAGCCCAGCATACATTGCATTGAGATACTAAGCAAGCCAGAACCTGGAGAGAGCCAAGGGTATCCAAGAGATGAAATCCAGCCCACTAGAAACATTGTGAGGACCCCCCACAAGAAGAGAAGCTGAAAACAACCGAGCTCAGGAACAAGGACCAGTAGTTGCCAGCCCTGTAACTTCCCAGGTTGCATAGATGTTCCAGATCCATTGACCTTTCTCTCCTATGATCTATAATCTTGCAATTTCTTAAATTTCTTTTTAAAATCCATTCCATTTCTGACATATCACATTCTGGCACCTTACAAACTAACACAGGCATGCAGTATATATGGCTACTAAGAAAAAAGAGAAAGTATGGGGATGGAGAGGAGGAGCAAGAGAGCATGAGGTATGGAAGTTATTCCACTTTGGGTGGGATATACTTGAGCTCAATTTCATTAATCTTGCTACTATGACAGGCAGAATGTCTTTGCAGCAGTGGGGCTATTTAGTCAATATAAGCAATGATGTCAGCATGATATTTCCTTCTGCAGAAGCTATGGTCTTAGTATGTGCCATGAAGAATTACTGGTATTTCAGCATGACTCAGTTCTTCTCTCTTTCTTCTTTGTAGTACCTGGATAAAAAGGAAGCTCAAGCATATCAAGTTGATTTGTCAGGCTATTAACTATGACATTCTCACAGGATTTGCATAGTAATGTGTACAATTGACATTATCAAATATTTTCCTCCAGAGCATGACTCATAATTCACACTTTCATTAAATGTACAAATGTACTTTGTTGTAACGATTATGTTCAAAGTCACAAACACAAATACTTAAATGTGTAAAGAAGAGTAAACACTCCTTACTCATTTGCTTGACCATAGATACAAATTAATCCTTTTCAGTCCCAAGACAGACCAAATCTACAAAAACATTTTAATATCTGATCTACTATGTCTGGATTGTTCAAATATGTTAATTAAATATAATCATAGCTGTATAGATGGTGATGATTATTCTATCTTACAGACATTACCTTTTAAAAAATCAAATTTAATGACATTAAGTGGCAGAATAAATCCATCTTCTTCATGTGCATGCCATTTGCACTCTCTATACACAGCCAATTTAAACTCAAATGGGAATTACTATTAAGAAAGGCAGTGCAAAAGAGTCACTACATCTGTAACTAAATTACTTTAGCATAATTATTGTCTTTGACAGCACTCTATTAAGAGTGTTCAAGTTAATTACTCTAAAATTTAAACATTATGGATATAAACTTCCACTTGCTAAATGTATCCACATATTTTGCAACATTGACATATGTACACCCTCATGTCTGTAAGATGAACATTATTCACCTACTAACTTTATGAAATTCCATGTTATGACCAACAGTATCATTTTCTTTAAGAAACTCAAAGGTCCCTAACACGATTTTGATATAGGGATTTCTATTATTCCCATCCTCTTTATTTTTAAATAATGATAGACCATTAAACCTGTTTAAAAATCAAGTATTATTTATAGGTTGTTGGAAAACTTTCACAAATTATTTTTGTTAATTTACAGATGAAATTGAAATTACTAAAAATACTTGATAATTGCTTAAAAATACAAAATATTATGAATGGGAATCCATTTTCTAATAATTTGCATGTGCAAATATTTTATGCAGGCTACACAACATAGCTTTATAATTAAGAATCAGTTAAGTGGGATGTTTATATTAAATGGATTTTTCATATTTTGATAATGCAAGAAGTAACAATATTAAAAATTTCAAAATGTGAGCTAATCTGCTTTTATTACACAAGGGTTGTTTTAGGTTTTTTTAATTAAAAAATTGTTTTTTAGTTTTCCCAAGACTGCTACATGGCCTTTTACTTTATGCAATGCATTTTCCTATTATGAAGTCTCAGATTAAGGTTAAGTAGTTTTTAACATTGGAAATCATTAACTCTTTACTTTCCAATGGGTATGGGCAATATGTCTGTGTATTGTATTTTGGGTAGAAATGAATGTACACAAATTTCTCATTCTTACTGATATGGTTTTATAGTCAGAATTTTACATTATTTAAAGGAAATAGTTTGATGCTTCTGCTAAGCAAAATGATTAATTTTTATAAATTACATTCTCTAGACCGGGATGTTTAATCTGTTTTACATAAAATTCTTGACTATATTTACATAAAGAAAAGTGAGATAATTTGTCATTAATTAAAAGACATACATGTCTAAAAATTTTGGACTCTCTGCAATAAAAGTCATCAGGTTTAGCATGGATCAAATTCAAAATGAGATAAAAAATTAATTGAGTTTTTAACTGTCTAATTGAGTAGTTAAATATCTAAAATGTTATTTGTGATAGTTTGCAGCTATGCAACCCAGAAAGGATCACACTTTCTTAATCCTTTCCTGTGGGTATATGCCTACTGTGAGTGGAACACTTTGACTAGGTTATTACAGTTGAGATGTGACCCATCTTGTAGGAGCCAAGTGTTAAAAGAAGACCTGCAGAATTTGTTGGGAGCAGCTGGCCTCAGGGTGGTGGCAGTAAACTGTGGAGATTGTTATGTAGTGCAATCTGGGAAGAAGAGAATGTTTACCTGAATGGTTATGTTAAATATGAAGGAAGAGAGCACTGAAAAATAAGCTCTCTATTCTTTCAAGAAATGCATGCATGCCTTTTGTCACCCTGCAGTATTTAAGCAGGAGCTGAATAAAAATAAAGCTATCTGATGTCTGATATAAAGTTAAGCTTCAGACCCCCTGAGCCTGGCTGTGTCTTTCTTTCTTTCTTTCTTTCTTTCTTTCTTTCTTTCTTTCTTTCTTTCTTTCTTTCTTTCTTTCTTTCTTTCGTTCTTTCTTTCTTTCTTCCTTCCTTCCTTCCTTCCTTCCTTCCTTCCTTCCTTCCTTCCTTCCTTCCTTCCTTCCTTCCTTCCTTCCTTCCTTTCTTTCTTTCTCTCTTCATTCAAGTTTGGTCTTTATCCTCTTATTGGACTCATTTATACGAGGATCAATGACATACAGGAAGTATTAGAGAAAATCCCAGAAGAAACTAAGAAAAACAAAAGCTGAACTCAAATAGAAATCCACAGGTGGAGCAGGCAGAAGCTGAAAGCAATGAAACTGAAACCTGGGAGAGAAAGACCAGCAGATGCTGCTGTATATCTTTCTGTATAACAAAGGAGTCTCAGATCTCAGGTAGCCTCTCTTCAGGAAGAAGGTATCATCCTCTTGGTATCTTGATTTGGATAGTTTTCATGGCCTCAAAACTAAACTTGTAAGTTAGTAAATCCTCATTGTAAGATTCAAGCCATTTCTGTTATAATGCTTTCAGCCAGACATACCAAACAAAAGCAGTACTAAACCAGAAAACAGAAACTCAAAATTGACTAGTACCAGAGGAGGAAAACTGACTTGCCTGAAAAATTAGGATTTTATTTTACCTCTTCTTCCATGACTTCAAAACACTAAAGATTTCTTCTTATCCATGGCCCTTTACCTCTACTGATGCAAAAATTGCTGTATCTTTACCTTAAATAGAGAACTCATGTCTTTGTGATAAAACCAGAATCCAAAAATACATACCCAACTTTTTCTGATCAAAGCTTTGGTATAATCTTAGAATATCATGACAAGATGGTTTCTTCCCTTGCATATTTTTCCTATACTGTAGTTAAACCCTAGGATTAAAATGTAAATCTTTAATATCATGGTATTGAGATGATTAATCAATCTGCTCTACAAATAATAAAATAGCAAATTATTTCTTTGATTGAGCTGACTGTTTTGACTTGATAACAGTGTCAACTAGCATATAATTTAGTTCTTCAGAGTACAGGATGGGTAATAGAAAGTATTCATTCAAAAACACATTGTAGAAGATATATTTTTCTTCTGTTTAACTACTTTTTTTGGAAATATACTTTCTCAATAATTTCTAGAAGCACACATGTATGTAATATCATTTAACAATATTTACCTTATTGACTACATAAATTTGGCCTAATTATATAGAGTAATATACTTGCAATGTTATTTCATTCATTGTTCATATCCATTCTAATATTTATACATTTATCTATATACACATGTATATATGCATATAGTCATGTATGTGAATGTGTACATGTTTATGTGAATATTTGTATGGTTATATGCACGTAGATGTAAACCAAAATGCATGTATATATTCAAATGTATATATATGTATATATGAATGGGATTCCCACTTTATATGGAATTTTTCCTTATAAATGTTCAAAAGTGAAAATAATGGGTCCAGGCATATGGTTAATTTTTCTTGATGTAATTTTCTCAAATATTCAGTAATGTACATTTAGCATGATAAATATATGTATGCAAATAAGCATCTGTGCTTACATAAGACTGTATATGTAAATCCAGTTCACAACAAAATTAAAATATACCATTTTGCATAAAAAAACACATTGTAGAAATACTATAACCAGGATTACCTGAAGTTAAAAAGAGATTAGAAATCATAAATATTAAGATATCAGCTTGACCTAATCTCATAAGGTAAAGATGGTGATATCCAACAGGATGTTTCTCAGTCCTATTTGAGCAGCATCATTTAAATGCATCAGTTTGGGTGAAGAAAGTGACTTCTCATTTGGCTACCTGTAACTTCCTTATATCATTTTCTAGAGTTTCCCATGTTGTGGGTAAGGAGCTGTGGCCTCTTACAATTCTAAGGTAAAAAAACTGTGATTTTGTTATGACAAGGCTGCATAGGCTGAAACTTGGGATGTCAAAGATATTTAATATTCATGAAAATTAAAAGAATTTGAGATCTTTAAAATATTTTATTACACATTTTTTAGAAAGTTTGGAATAATTATAATGAAAATAATTATTTAGGAGTAAATGGAAAGATTACTAACATTATTGAAAAGGATTTATGATCTAAAACACATACATTAAGGAGTGTATTAATGTAATTCTGTCATTACTAGTGTAAAATCGATTAAGAAGAGTAGTTAAATAGTGAAGTATTTGAAGCACACCTATATTCAAAGAAAATAATTAAAATCACAGGAAAGCCATGTTAGAATTCAACTATTTTGTCCACTACTGCAATATAAATATGGTGGAAAATAGTGAGAAAATATTTTATCTCAATATAAACATGAGATTCTTTATACATAATATAAATGTTTATATATGTTCATGGTGATATAGTAAAATCCATAATAATAATAAAAGCACAGTAACAACTCATTGCATATATATGTCAAGTACTTTGCAGTGTGACATAACATGAGGCTACAGTTAATGATTTTATTCCTCAACAGTGTTAATATACAGGCTTCCTGGGAATTTGGCTCCATTGTTTACCAGTTCTGTTACCTATTCCTTGTCCACTTGTACATATAAATCACAGAATCCTCAACTGTAAAAGGAAATTTAAAAAATAACTATTGAATATTTGATGGGCAGATTTTTCCCAGTACAATATAAGAAATAATGCAATTGTTTAATTCAGTTGGTCTGTAACAATTTGCATTTCAGTTTATTTAGAAGATGGTACATTATAGATCATAATTATGTTACTGAATTGCATTTTGAATATTAATGTTTTCATTTTCAAAAGATGCCAAAGTGCAATATACCAAAAATGGAACAACCTTTTAAAAGGGGAATACATTAAGTTGTAGGTTTACAGTTCTAAGGCTGTGAAAATGTCCGAACTGAGGTATACAGAGAAGGATATGCTGATTCAAGAAAGGCTGATTCATCCAGAACACCCCTGTCAGCTGGAAAGGGATATGCCAATGCCTGCTAGATTTCTCTCCTTGCTTCTAATTTTATAAGGATTCCTTGGGGGATATTCTCCTTGTGCATTTCCAAAGGTTGCTCTTGGTTCTAAAGCTTTTCCAAAATAGCTTCCTTTTAAAGGGCTCCAGTAAACAACCTCACCTTGAATGGGTGGAGTCACATCCGCAAAGAAACACCTAATCAAATGTTACTACCCATAATTAGGTGGATTACATCTCCATGAAAACAATTAAAAATGATCCCACCCAGTAATACTGAATGAATATTAAAGGATATGGCTTTTCTGTGGTGAATTACAGCCTCAAGCCAGCACAATTATTAATTTAAATGCTAGTAAAGGATATGGCTTTTCTGTGGTACATTACAGCCTCAAGCCAGCACAATTTAGGATATTACCTCTCACATGAGTATAATCTACATTTCAAGTCAAAATATTGTATTTCTTGTCAAAACCCTGGGTTCCTAAATGAATGAAGCAGTATAGCCGTTGTAAGAAATATGTCAGTTTTCAAATGAATACTGCAACAAGAATTTAAAATTACTTTATAATAAATATTTCATTCTAAGTACTATTATGCATGGAGCCACAGGTTGAAGAAAATAATGCTTTAATGGCCCAGAGATGCCATTGTCAGTTGAAGTTGAGGGATAGTCTTTACACAATGTAAATAAAACACTTTTGTAGGATTCAGAGCAGGTGGGAATTAAGGTCAACCAAGCTCTAGGTCAGGAAATTAAAAAAAGACATGTCAGAATTCCAACCTGAAAAAAAAGAACAGTGAAGTTTGTGTCTGAGTTCAGATTAATAAAAGACAATTATGCATATTTTTGGCAAAATGGAGATGAATCAGAGTGCATTTGTGCAGGACTTCCATGCCACCTCTTCCCCTAAAGTGACCTGGGGAGGTAACCATTAACAGAGCTCATGCTGACTGTGTAGAGAAGGCCATCAAACATTGCAAACTTGTCCAATCAGAAGTCAGATTTAAGGGAACATTTAGATGTCATTTGCTCAGGTTGACCTCCAGTAGGAGAAAGAATGTAGAACATGTGTTAGAGATGGAAAAAAGAGATCTAACAGAGCAACAGAACCCAATCCACTAAATATATGATGTCCTGGACATTATAGTTCCAACAGAAGTTGCAATGCATTTCAGAAGTTAACCAATAACAATACGTTGGCAATTAGACTGTTTCAACCTATTAGTTAATTTGACTAATGGTGCTGTAACATTGGTGCACAATTGTCTGCTCATATCCCTCTTTTCAATTATTTTAGGTGTATAACTAGAAATGAGATTACATAGCAATATGATGATTGTAAATTTTACTTATCAAGGACCTACTAATATTCTCCAAAGCAGCTGCACTATTTTATAAGCCATCCAACGATGCATATGCTTTAATATCTATGTACCCTTGGCAGCATATTATTTTGATTATTTGTTAAAGTGTAATCACTGAGGCTCCCCAGAGAAGATGAAATTCTGGTGAAATAGAACAATGATGAATGCTGTTTGATTTCCCAGTCTGCCTGCATGACCTATGGATATCAGACATGCTTACCCAAACAATTAGTGCTGACAATTCTTTATATAAATATTTTAATATATATGTATATACAAATATATATACACTTTTTGTTCTGTTTCTCTGAAGAACCATGATTGATATGGATTTATGTACAAAAAGTGGTTTAGAAGAACAGAATGTTCAGGATGAGTTTTCTGAAATGATATTGGTACAGGAGAATCAATCTTTCCAACCTGTCTGAGAATGACAGGTTATTCCTGAAAAATACTGTAATAGTTTCCTTTGATGGAGATATCTTATAAGACTGTTGACTCTCTTCAGGAGCTACTGCTCACCACACATCTTGCTCTAGGCCCATAAATAAGCAAAGGTACCAGCAGAAACCAAAGGATGAGTTAGAATGTATAATCCACAATACAGTATGTTATTCTTCAAGTGAACTTCATGATTTTTCCAAATTCACAGGCAGAAATATGGGGACTGTGTTTGTGGGAATGAATATTGATCATATTAGACATGGTAGAAGTAAGATAAAATTAATAAGGCCTAATTTAGTGACAAAGTGAGTTGCTTCTACATCCACTAAAATTGCTTAAATGAGCAAGATTGACAAAACCTTGCATTGCTGCCTATTTGGAGCAAACATGATTTGTGAGAATAACTAGTGGAAATATAAAATTGTAAATCTTCTTTAAAAATCATTTATTGGAAAGGTAATCATAACTTTAATAAAAGAAGTAAGAAGTTATAATCACCAAAAGATGCTAAAAAGTAGTTTTACTAATAAAAGCTCCAGACTGAAAATGGCATGCATATTAATGAACAAAATAATATAAAACAACTTTGATAAATCCATACAGTGGAATATTACTCTGTAATAAAATAAAAAAAGAAATATTTCAAATATAGAGTGTGTGCATATACACATATTATTATGTATAAGTTGCATTCATGTATAAACTTATATATAATGTGTGTGTGTGCATTTCTGTCATATGTGGAAGAAACCAGAGACTATGAATATAATCTTAAGTGATGGAAGCTGGGAACACCAAATAAAGTGTTCATTTATGCAAAATTCTAGAATAGGCTCAAGGAAAACATTTTGACAAAAATCATACCTGTTATATTAAATGTGTTTCAGATTTTCATGTTGGTGTGACAGAAGTCGTTTCTCTTGAAAATGGGAATGAGTTACATGAGGGCTTGTACTTGTAAAAAATTAGCTAAAGGTCTGCTTCAGATCTGAAAATGTATTGCCCACAAGTTATACTTGCAATTAAAATTTTCAGCAATAAACCTTCAATATCTGTGAAGTATTTATTTCATTCTTTCACCAAATATTTGCTGTGATATATACCATACAAATATGTTACTAATTTTGTGATTCACAAGTGTTTAGCAACACATAGTATGATTTTGTGATAACATTTTAGCAACTGAACAGAAGTATGGAGATTCATCCTCTTTTCAAATAAAATAGAAGAAACATATGAACCTATAAATACATACTTAAATGTGAAGAAGATTTTGCCTTCTGAGAAAATCACAGACTACAATTTTAGATAATCTTCAACATTGGGGTAAACCAGAATATCTTAGTTATGATTTAAGGCAACACATTGACCCATACCACTTTGTCAAGGCTCCTTTCACATCATTGTTCCTCAGACTATAGATAAGGGGGTTCAGTGCAGGAGTAAAGATAGTATAAAATGTCCATACAATCTTGTCATAGTTAGCTGATGTGTGTGACTTGGGTCTCATATAAATAAATGTAGTAGCTCCATAAAAGAGTCCCACCATGGCCAAATGTGATGAGCAGGTGGCAAAAGCCTTCTTGTGAGCTTCTGTGGATCGCATGTGGAGAACATCAGCTAGGATGAGACTATAGGAAGTCAGGATCAATGATATTGGGACTAGAAGCATTAACACACAGCAGATATACATGGCATACTCAAAGACAGAAGTGTCTGCACAAGCCAAGTGCAACAGCATAGGACCCTCACAAAAATAATGATCAATCTCATGTGATTTGCAATATGGGAAGCTCAGGGTAGCAGCAGCTTTCATGAGACCATCAGCTGCTCCAAGAAACCAAGACCCCAAAATCATTCTCAGGCATACTTCCCAGCTCATGAGGATGGGATATCGCAGAGGGTGACATATAGCCACATAGCGGTCATAGAACATGACTGCCAGGAGGAAGCACTCTCTACCACCCAGTGTGAGGAAGAGAAAGATCTGGAATCCACAGCCTGAGGGGTGATGAACATTTTGCCAGTCAAGTAATCAGCAGCCATTTTGGGCACAATGGTGTAAATCAGCATCATGTCCATGAGGGATAGTTGGCTCAGTAGGAAATACATGGGCTTGTGAAGGTGGTGGCCCCAGTAGGTCAGGAGGATCATGAGGGCATTGACCAGAAGTGAGACGAAGACAATTGTTAGCATCATCACAAAGAGGAAGAAGTAGGCTCTTGTTTGATTAAAGAGTCCTAGCAAAATGAAATCTGAGGCATGGTTTCTGTTTTCCATGACTTCAAACAAGAAACACTGCAAATGGAAAAAATAATTCAGAGACAAGTTGTGGTGTGGAGTACAAGTTATTGCTTTATATGTACATAATTTCAATTTGGGGTGATGCAAGCTTTTTGATAGCTGATGAGGCTGAATGTAGCATAATATAGTGAATATAACTGATGTCACTGATTTATGTTCATGGATGTGGTTACCTTGTAACCAAAAATGGACCATTTTGTATTTTATACATGGTCTAAGTAAAAATTAATAAATAAAAAACAAAAAAGAGAATTTTTACGTTTTAAATTGTTTTATTTCAGTTATATATTTTATCAAAATTACTAGAGAGAAAATGAAGACTTTCCAAAACTCAAACCAGAAATTCAACATCAATTAACACACCCAATCCCATACATATTTGGTCCATATATCAAATCTGGCCTCTGGTAAACTTTTTCTTGTTTCTGAATCTATTAAATATTCAAATTATTTTATGTAAGTGCGAACATATAATATTTGTCTGTTTATGTCTGGCTATAGCTATAATAATATAAGAAAAAGTGATTCTCAAAAGCTGCTGCAAGAGACAAAGAAGGACACCATTTGCAAATAAAATGAACAAACAACCAGTAGACTAAAAAATAGTAAACATCTATGCATCTTTTCACAGACCCCAAATAAATGAAACATTCCTTGGCCAAATTAAAGGGAACAAATAGACTGCTCTACAATTATAGTTGTAGATTTCAATATAACCATTTTCAGTAATGCATAGATCATTCTGACTTCAGATCAGTATAAAAACAGAGTACTTGATGAATATATAAATGAACTGGGAATATCAGACATATATTCCAAACATTACAAGAGCAAAATAAATTTTATTTTCAAGTGTTCATGAATCATTCTCAGGGATGGACCCCTGTTAGTTCACAAAAGACATCTTGTAAATTAAAAAATATCAACATATGACCTAAATGGAATAAAGCTAAAAGTCAATAGGAAAAGGAAAGCTGTAATATTCACAGATATGTGGAAATTAAACAGAACACTTAAAAATCAGTGGGACAAACAAGAAATCACAAAGGAAATGAGGTCATGTTTTGTGACAAATATAAATGAAAACATATTGAAAATAAGTGAAAGTGATGGAGACATTCCTTATAGATGTAGATACAGAAATCTTCAATAAATCATAAAAATTGAATCCAACAACAATTTTAAAGAACCATGACAAATCTGATTCATTCTAGGTATGTAAAATGGTATTTCAATGTAAGAAAATCAGTCAGTGTATTACACTGCATTAGCAGAATAAAGAAAAATCATATGGTCATAGCAATGGATGTGGAAGGATATGACAAAATCCAACATATTTTTATGGTATCACTCAGCAAAATAGGAACAGAAAGTAATTTCTCTAATATGCTAAAGGACATAAAAATTCACAGCAAAAATTATATTCAAAGTTTACATATTGGACTTCTTTCCACAGAAGACAGGAATAAGTTAAAGATGCTTAATTTCACCACTGATATTGAGTACTTTAATGGAAATCCTTCCCAAAGCAATTAGGCTAGAAAGAAAAAATAAAAGACATACAAATTGGAAAGGTATAAATAACTCTCTCTATACACAAATGAAATGATATTTGTTTGGAAAATCCCAAAGAAAATCAATCTACTGAATAAATGCAAAATCTATCAAACAAAGCAGAAATTAATATGTGTTTGGAAGTATGTGAAGAAATAGGATCCCTTAAAAATTGCTGGTGGCATTGTAAAATTCTGAAGTTCTGTGCAAAAACATTTTATGATTCCTCAGAGTATTGCAAATAGAATTATCATATAAGCCATCAATCTCATTTTTTGGTACATATCCAAAAGAATAGAAAATAAAGACTTAAAGAAATAGTTTGCAAGCCATGTTTTATCAGCTTTATTCACAAGAGCCAAAAGGTGGAAGCAAATAAATTGTTATTAACAGGTAAATGAGTAAGCCAAATTTGGTATACATGCACAATGAAATAATAGTGAACTGTAAAAAGATATGATGTTCTGATTCATGAACCACCTCAATGATATTCTAAATGAAAAAAACCAGATGCAAAAAGACAAATATGTGGTCTCACTTATATAAAATAGGTAGTTGATAATAATGGCTATATATTTGGAATATTTAAAATTTAATGGAAACATTTTCTTGAATAGATAATATTTCTGGAAGTCATTTTTTTTCTTTCGAAATATTAAAAGTTATTTTTTCAGATTTAGGAACTGGAAAGATTGAGGTTGTATATCAAAACATAACTTGATTTGGAAATGTTAATAAATTAGTATACATTTACAGAACTATAACCAGAGAGCAAAAGTGACTTTCTAAAATCTTTTCTCCTAATGTGAGACTCAAATGCTAATGCATAATTTCATTAACAATACAAACAGTGTGTGTTATGATGTGGTGATTAATTTCATAGTCACAGAAACAAATATTTTATAGGTTAAAGGAAAGTGAAAACTCTGTATTTATTCAGATGATTATAGATGTAAGTTAATTTTTTTTCTGTTCAAAGATATTCTAAATTCTTTTAAATATTCTGCTCTGATATGTTGAGGCTGAAACTTTTCTATTGTGGAGACTAAATATGTACAGAGATTCAGGGATGGGATTGCTAATGAAGTCTTCAGTATATGGGTTTGTAGACATTCTAAGTCAAAGAGGTTACATAGAACATCCTCTTTCATGGATGTATCTCTTGCACCCATTCTACACAGCCATCTGAAACCCAAATGGGCATTTTGATGAACAAACAGTGAAAAGGCTCATTAAATCTGTAACTATATTACTTGATTATCATAATTATTTTCATAGCACTCTATTTGAGGGCTTTACTGATTATTTAAGAATTAGATATTGCAAGTATGCTTTCAATTTACTAAATATTTCATGTATTTTCTAACTCTTTGAAACCTGCACACTCTCATAACTCTCACATATTATCTTTACATTTTGTAACTTTGTGAAATTTTCAGTTAAGACCCTTAGTATGATTTTCCTGAAGAAAATCAAAGGACCCCTAATGAATTTCTTTGGCTTGGGATCTTCTGTTATTTTGTTTTCAATACCTGCCTCATTTTTAAAGGTTATAGACATTTTGCCATGTTTCAAAAACATTTCAAAATTTTAGGTTCTTGGAAATTTTTCTTAAATATGTTTTTAATATTTGATAAATAAAATTGGAAATAAAGCTTACTTCATTGTTACTAGAAAAAATAGAAGCTAGTATGGGTGAAGATGTGCTTTGTAATAAGTTTCCAGCATGTATATTTTAGTTATATGTTACTTTGTATAGGTGTACATTTAAGTATTAACTTAATGGGATGGTTGATATTGAATTCTAGATTTTATGTTTTAATAAAGGAAGCACACATAGAATTAAAAATAGCAAAATGAGCTAATCTGATTTAACTAGGCAAAATATACTTGAGTGTTTCTCAACTACTTACAGAACTTTTCAGATTATTCAAGAGATTTATTATTATGAGGCTTCTAATTAAGGTTATTAGTTTCATTTTTAATATGAAGGCATTAACTCAACTTTTCAATGGATACAGGCAATAAAGCTATGCTTTATCTTTTTAATACATACAAATATGTAAAAGCAATTGACAATTTTGCATATAATTGTCTGGTTAGAATGGTACAGTGTTTATATTACTTAGTGAAAAGATCAATTCAGTGCATCAATTAAATAACCTGAGTAGTGGGCAATTATATTTCAGTAAACTGTCACATTGTTAAATTTGTTTTTCTTAAAATTCTTGACCACATTTTCAAATACACAAGTGTAATACTTTGCTATTAATTTAAAATCTTAAAAAAGCATTCTTTGGAATAAAACCTTAAAGAATTGACAAGAGACAGCATGGATCCCATTAAAAATGCGGGAAAATTCACAGGGCAGTAAAAGCAATCTTTAATAAACAGAAGAATAGAAACTCAAATTGATGGGCATAGAAGGAAGAAAACTGACTTGTCAGAAAATAAAGATTTCTTCCTGAATAGGGTTTCAGAAAGCTAAATTTTTCATTTACATTTTTCCTTTTTCTAATATCCCTAAGCTATAATGTTATGTATTCATTGTTATTGTAAATGCATAACTTTTAGGTTGTTGCCAGAATTATATACCTTCTGTTTCTCATTAATTGCTCTTTGATTAATCAAAGAAAATCCAAAAGTACGTAGCATTCTCCTTTCTGTATTTCCCCACTACTGATCTGCTAATATAATGTTGAATGTGCAAATTTTTCTCTTTGGTTACTATATATTTAATCATCCTTTGCCCTTATATGATAAAGGAGCAGCAGCCAAGTCATTTATCTGACCGAAATGACAAGAGTTCTGACCTGAATAACTTTATCAACTAGCATATATTTTAGTTCTGTAGATGATAAAATTAGTAATAGAAGAGACATCATTTGGAAAATTTTATGAAATAAATGATGTCACCAAGGATTTTCTGGAATTAAGAACTCACACAAAAAAAATAATATTTAATAAGGAATCAGCACAACCTGCTCATTTGAGATAATGATGGTGGCCCCAAACAGGCTGGATCTCCATTCTTCTTAGAAACATCCCTTTAATGCACAGATTGAGGTGAAGGAATGATCTTAGGTCTGGCTGCATCTGATTTCCTTTTATCATTGTCCAACTTCATCCATGTGGAGGGGAGAGGTGCAGTCTTTGATAATTTTTTGCTAAAATTACTTTCTTAATTGACATCTCAGTGCAGCATAAGACTGACACTAAGGAAGTCAAAGATGCTTAATTTTAGAAACCATTTGAAATATTCTTTGAACTTCAATATACATCCCTACATGGGTGTATTAGTTAGGGTTCTCTAGAGAAACAGAATCAACAGGGAACACTTGCAAATATAAAATTTATGAAAGTGTCTCATGTGACCATAGGAACGCAGAGTCCAAAATCCACAGGGTAGGCTGCAAAGCCGATGACTCCAATGGATGGCCTGGATGAACTCCACAGGAGAGGCTCACCAGCCAAAGCAGGAATGCAACCTGTCTCCTCTGAGTCCTCCTTAAAAGGCTTCCCATGATTGCATTTAGCATCACTAATTGCAGAAGACACTCCCCTTTGGCTGATTACAAATGGAATCAGCTGTGGATGTAGCTGACGTGATCATGACCTAATCCTATGAAATGTCCTCATTGCAACAGACAGGCCGGTGCTTGCCCAATCAGATGAACAGGTACCACAACTTGGCCAAGTTGACACCTGTCCCTAACCATGACAATGGGAAAGTATTCTGATATAATTTCATGAAAATTAAGTGGAAAAAGTCATTTAAAGCCAAAAGCAAAATTTAAATAATCATAAACACCCATTTTAAAGATTCTGTTTTTTAAGAACCACTCCTGGTACCAAGTTTTATTAGTTAGGATTCTCTAGAGAAACAGAATCAACAGGAAACACTTGCAAATATAAAATTTATAAAAGTGTCTCATGTAACCATGGGAATGCTGAGTCCTTATGGCAGTACAAATGACCTGGAACAATTTGGAGCTTTCTTCACTCACAAAACTGCTATATTGGTGGCCATCTGTGAACCAGAATATTATACATACTCCAGATGGAATTTATAACAGCATGGCATCCTCAGGTAGTTGGAAAATTTTATATAGAAGCATATAGCTTCAATAATAATGTCTCAGCCCACAAGGTGAAAGTTGTATTGTGTTTCTGAGTTTGTCAAGCAGAAACACCTTAGTTTTCTGAATTGGTTTAGTAGTGCCACTGCTGCTGCCTTCTGTTCACCATTGTATCAAACATCTACCCAGATACAGAAAGGTTAGCCATAGACCCATTTATCAATGAGAGCAATGTCAAAGTGACATTTCAATATAATGTGTGGGTGGGTAACACAGGTGCAACTGTGGAAAAGAAATTAAGGCATGGCTTGCATCTTTTGTTGTTGATTTTTATTTAGTTTTATCATTTCAGCCTGTTTATTTTAACTAAGACACATAATTGAATTCATTTATGTCCAGTACAAGGTCTGAAGCACATTTACTTTGAAGGTAATAAAGTGTAAGTTTCAGTGTAACTCATTTGCTCAGTCCCATTAACATAAAAGCAGTAGAGAATGCTGTCTCTTTGACTGTAAATTTCCCTATTCCACACCTCCTTCATGATGTGATGTACTGATTATTGGAATTTTAAGGACATGATCAAAACTTGGTTTAGATTTGTTTAGTCTGGGGTTCATGTGGTTTGTAGTCATATTAGAATTGAGTTATCGTTCTGCTAGCATTTCATACTGGTAAGTGGGGTACTAGTATACAGGATTAAAAGTGCCTGACACTAATGCTAATAAAATTTAAATTATACAACTGTCACAGGGAATCAGGCTTTTGTTTCTTTGATTTGAAGAAAGGATAAGCTGTCTTTGGACATTTGCAACAGTGGTCACCTTTTGTGACTTTGCTATCTGAATCAACAGACTCTTCTTATTTTCCTGTAAAACCTTACATGTTTGTGATATTTGTAAATGATAGACAGTTAGATAGAATGATAGCTAGATAAATAGATAGATAGATAGATAGATAGATAGATAGATAGATAGATAGATAGACATATATTTCATATATATATGTATACAATTAGTTGAGGCTTATTCCCTCTTTCATATTTCATATCTAATTTTTTATGTCAAATGTATTCTTTTTACCAAAGGTAACCAAAGCTATAGTATTAGCTTAATTTCCCAAGATACCTGGATTCACTCCTGACTACCATTTATCACTTAAAAATGAAAACATCATATTTTTTCAGTTTACATCTATAATTCAAATATTTTTGCTAACTCAGTTTTCTCACACATAAGGTGATTTTATTATGCAATTGATGTTCCCTTGGGCCCCTGTCTAATTTCCTAGTCACACACCACTTCTTATTTCTAACTCTTTTATTATAGACTGAATCCTCTTATGGTGAGTTCTAAGACACCTGAGACAGGAAATATCTTTTAATGGCTTGGAAACGTTATGCCTGTCATGTGATGGGCATTCAGTAAATGTGTGAACAAATAGAACTGAAAACAATATTTCACTAAGCACTCAGAATCTTAAGTCACATAGAGTAATGAAAGATTATTTTCCTGTATTGGGTTTGAAACCTCAGCCCTCAGCCTAGTCTCACCCTATAGGAATAGTCTGGATGTACATATTTTATGTTTGTGGATGACTCAAACAAATATCATAAAATGAGTTAGCTTTAACAATATGAATTTATTCACTTATGGTTTGAGTTTGGGAAAAAGTCAAATCAAGGCATCATCAAGGCTATGCTTTCTACACAAGGACTGTGTTGTCCTGGGACTGGTTGAGAGCAATCATTGGTCCTTAGTTCTCCATAATATGACACATATTGTGGTCTCTCCTGGGCTCTCCATTCTCTTTTGGGCTCCATTGAATTTCAGCTGCTGTCTACTCCTTTTGGCTTTCTCTGTGTAAACTATCTGACAAAAAAATCACCAAAAAAATTTCAAACACAAAATTTCAATAGTGACATGGAAAGAAACTCTAAGTTGAGATATTTCCAAAAAATTATTCAGGACACTAACATTAAGAAAATAAGACTCCAGGTATAAATCAAAAGTTTTACCCAAAATTCTTGGGAGAAATTCACAGTTAGGGGACTGTAGAACTGGTGAATCAGCATTGTGGATTCTATATATTTCTGTATTAAGTGAAATGACAACTTACACTAAAATTTATATCTATGAATTAAATAAAGGATAAATTTGGAAAGCAGAAGCCAATATAATATGGAAAGAATAGAGAAGGGGTATCAATTGGGGCAAAGGAGAAGTGAAGTGGTGGGGGATGGGGCACAGATGAACCTTCCTCTGGGCATCCTCTCCCCCAGCAAAAGAACCTCTGTGACTGGTCTAAGCCCTGTGATGTCAAACTGGAACTCTGGGCTGGAGTGTACTTCCTCAATGCCTAGGTACCTGGGGCAGCAGTTCATTGTGAATGTTGAAACTTTTTCTATATAATTTGAGCAGCCACAGTGACCCATAGTATAGGGGCCTGGGTTCTGCCTATATCTGCTTGTCTGTAGTGGGGATTTGTGTTTTCTTGATCCACTACAGACAAGAGAATTTACTATTCCAGATAGGCAATCTCTGAACTTCAGTGAGGTAAGGTACCCTGGGACCAGTCTGTAGGAGAGATTTGCTGCTTTCCCTGTCCCTCTTCCTACTTTTCCAAATCCATTATGTTGGCCTTGAGGGACAGCTATGTACAAAACACTCAGAAAGACAAATCTAAAATCTCAGGAACAAGTTAGGGGAGAGATTTTGTTGTATGGGCTATAGATTCAATCCAAACCTCACAGCCATTCATGTGAGTGTGGCAGATGGCTGTAAAGTTCCCAAGCACATTTGATTTTGTCTATAGATTTTAAAATTTATGAAATCCATAATAGCTATAGAGAGTCACTGAATCTTTCTTCTATATCCCTATCCCATGTCAGTTATCTCTGGGTCAAGACTGTTCTGTTTAGTAGGGTGATATGGAGGACAAATCTGAGTCTCAGCAAAGATTGATGAGATGCTCTTCTCCAAGCTCCAAGCTGACATCATGTCAGGTCACAGCATCCTATTTTAGGAGCACATGTTCTCCTGAAGGATTGAGGTTCTTGGTCCTGGTCAGAACAGAACTCTTAACCAAGAAAATAATTCCTGAAAAAATAAATCATCTGACCAAGAATAAAACAATCTTTGTGTTACTCAAGGTTTAAACAATACTAGAAATCAATGGACTCATTTACAATGGTTTAATAGTCAAGATTAAAGTATACATTATTCAGATATGATGGTATTGATATTTCCTTGAAAAAAGACATTTAGATTATATCCATGTACCCCTTATTTCTTCATTTTTCAACATCAGTGCAGAGACAAGAAAGTGGAAAAAGAGGGTGAATTTATAGTAAGGCATTACTTTCCCAACATACCTGCACCAACATCTCACAGTCAATGACAGCGTATGTCAACAGTCTAAGGATATCAGGTGTTAGAGTAAGTCCCTCTCAGAGAGCAAAAGGCTCCAGAGGGTAGGGTCATGAATAAAACACCCATTATTGTATTGTTAATTTGAAGATGGTAATTTTGAAGATGGAATTAAGTTACTGACCAATTGACAAGTGCCACTCAGAAAGTAGATTGTGGCAGAGGGAATCTAGTTTGAAAACCATTTAAAAGAAGAAAATTTATTTCAACTGTTGACAATAAAGGAAGTCAGAGAGATTGTTAAGTGTGAAAATGTGACATGTCATTATGGTTTGAGGATGCCTCGGTGTCTGTGTAAGGAAGAATGCAGGAAAATTCAGGGAGCTAGATAATGGGATCACCTGGGAGGCATGCAACTGGAATCTGAAGCATGAATGAGCTTGGGGTTAGACTGAAAATCTTGAAAATCTCAAGATAATCAGCACACACTTATACGTAATCTAATAGCCCTGATATTAGAAATTCTCTGAAGAAGATGGTCTCTTTGAATCACAAGCTGTGATCTTTATCATTCCCTAGTACACTATTTATTCAAATTGTCACTTTCTATCTGCTGCCCTGTTTGGTGGTCTATGTTTAGGATACCCCAGCATTTTGGGCTTTGATGATGGAAGGACAGATTTTAGCTATTATTGAGTGTCTTATTTGAGTTTTCAATGTAACATGGGAATGGAAGGAAGAAATATTAAAAAAAATACTTTAAAACTTTTGGAGGCTTTTCATACTAAGAAACTGTTAGTATAAAGTGGACATGATCCTATTTCTTCTCATCATTGAACATTATATAGGACTCTGTAGGGGGAACAGGCACAACTGATGTTATTGGAATACAGAAGAAAAATACTCATTCATATTTCAGAATTTCTGAGATTCAAGTAGCTTCATACTTCACAAAATTTTGAAGACAAATTTATAGGTGATGGGACACTGCATTTATAGCCACTAATAAAACTGATTCCATTAGTGAAGAATGAAAACTTGTCAGTTTTCTAAGAACCTTTCCTATCCTGAGGGAGGCTGGAAGAATTGAACTGCTTCACAGATGACAACTAGGCTCAATGGAATTCCATAGAGGCCTAGGAGGCTCCCTTCCTCCACTTCATATACTTGATAACAGGAAAAGAGAACCTCCAGGTCTATGCAGTGTTGGCTACTGGGGTAAATCTTCACCCACCCAGCTCAACTGAAATGTGTCTCTTGCTCAGTGAGCTGAGTTATACTTTTTCTCTTCTATCCTTGGAAAGGGCCAGATAACTTGGTGTGAATGATACAGGTATATGACTAGGTGTAGTTACCTTGTTTATCTGGCTATTGTACTCCAATAGGCCTGAGTCTGAGATGTGTATGGCATGTGGGAGTGTTGTGGAAATCAGTATTCCTTACTGTTTTTCCTCTTCTAACAAGAGGAATCCAAAGAAAAGGAATAGCAGAAAAGAGATATGTGTAAGCAAAACTGAGAAGGGAAGGAGCACATATTTTACCTGTGAAAAAGATATCTTTATCTACCTGCAAGTATTTGATTTATTTTACAGAATGTAACTGGGAATTTACTTCCAATCTAGATACACAATAACAGATCTCTGGATGGGACCACATCTCCTGGTCTAACCCTACAAAGAAGGGGGTCAGAAATGAAAGAATATTCACCACAATGCTGGGTGAGTATCGCATGGATGTGTTCTTAGCAGTTATTGCTTTTTGGATCCTAGGCTGAATGGCGGGGTCTAGAAAAAGGATACATGCTACATATATATCTGCCATGTCTGCAGTTTGTCTTTGAACTCAACAACAATCTCCCCCCACGAAGCGAGTACATTGAGGAAGGAAGTTGCCTCTCTATGCAGTCTTCAAAGCAGCTCAGTTGATGATATTGTTGGCCAGAAAGTTCAGTCAGCCATCACTGGGGAAAACAATTCTGTGTGAACGTACAGACTCCTTAAAAAAATAAAGTAGAAATTTTAAGACAAGGATTTGGTTTCACTGAGTGTAAATAAGAAAGAAAAGGAGGAAGGGAAAAATAATCAGCCAGTGAAAAGGAAGGCAGTTACACAAATAAACACTGATATTCTCTCTCTCTTTCTCTCTCTCTTTCTCACTACACACACACACGCATTGCTCAAAACTCACCTCCTTGTGGCTAATACTCTGAAACACTTTGTGGTCAGCTTTGTGGAATTTGGATTGTCTTTGTCTGTAAGGTCAAGGAAATTTTATGCTAGCAGTAGCATGGCAAGAGGAGTTTCTTGCATTCCTTCTGTTCCCACTTGATGACAATGAGTAGGATATTTTTGTCATTATCCTGTTCATCTAATGTGTTGACCTGCTGCATTTTGATCTTTCAATATTAGGTACAACCCTTTAAGCCTCTTCAGGTTCATTCTCAGTGCATTAACCACAGCTGTGTCCCATACCTTGCCTAAAGAGTCCAGTGGTTTGGTTAATCATTACATCCCTATTTAGCTGGTCTGAAATTTAAACAGAACAGGAAAACACTCAACTGCTGAACCTCTAGATTAAATAGAGTCCAGCAGCTTCAAAAGACTTGGCTACCATGTTACAGCTAGGATTCCAGAGCCTTGGGCACCACCCCTTATGTGGTACCAAAGGTTGTGGATTTTTTTGCTCAATGCACTCAATGACTAATTCCTGAGACACCAGAGTTTCAAAGAGAAAAATTATATTGCTAGGTATGAAGCAGGAGATTAGATGGTCTATCAGCCCAAAATGTGTCTCCCCAAACTGCAGTAATACTGATGGTTCTATAAAGTTAAAAGATGGGCAGATTTTAGGATACTGAGCATAATGTTCTCAGATGATGTAATTAGAGGTAATTTAATTATTGAGCATGTGCAAAATGATTGCATGTTTAGCCACAGAATGAATCTAAGAGAATGACAGACTTAATATGATGGGCATGGTTCTTATATGCCCATCATTATAATGATTTATAGGTGATTTATAGGTTAACACTTAAGTTACTGCACATGGCAGATGGGGTCATTTTTTTTAGAAATAGCTTTGGTTATAAACTGTGAGAAAATAAGTTTCTGTTGTTTTAATTCATTCAGTATGTTGTAATTTGTTACAGCAGCCCTAGGAAACTAATAAACTGAATTAACCAGTAGTTTTCCAAATGAACAATGCTTGATGTTACAAATTTATGCATATGTAAAAATATTTTTAAATTTACATGCAAGCTTAATGAATTTCAATATAAAAATAAAACAAGTTGAGATATGGTTTCAAATTCCACATTGCAAAGAAGCTTTAAGAAATTACAACTTTACAAGTTTCACGCTATTATCCAAAAACAGTACTACAATTATCTATGTATTATAATATAGCATTCCTTCTTTTCCTCATGACATACCTATATGAGGTTGGATTTTCTTCATACACATCAAGGAAAATAAAAATATTAGAAGAGTTTGAATATAGTAACAGACAATCCCTCTGTAACCTATTAAGTATACATTAAAAATTTTTGCAAAACCTCATTATTTTTGTTCTTGAAAATACCAGTTGTTATGATAAATACAATATTTATGTTAACATATAACAGACATTGTTATTCTCAATGTGTTAATATTTAAATATTTCTCAGTTTTATTTATATTATGGTAACCATGAATAGATAATGCCAACATAAATGAAAGTGATTTAAGGTTTCTTGATAATTTTTCAAGCTCTGAAAAGTTGCCTAAGACATAATACTGAATTCACTTTCTATTCATTATGTGCTGGGACCCCTAAACATTACACTAAGGGAGTAAACAAGGAAAGAGAGAAACAGACAAGGAAAAGAGACAGTGGCTGGAAAAAAGAGGTAAAATTATCCATTTGTATGCAAGACGATTGTTTGCATCAGAGATTTTTATCTAAGCACTACATTCAGTCCAGAAAAACTTTGCTATATGGAACTGCCCTGTGTATTGTAAAATGTTTAGTAGTATCTTTACTCCTTGGCCATTTAGATGGCAAGAACATTCATAGTGTTGACAACAAAAATGTCTCCGTACATTGCCAAATGTCTCCTGGGGGTCAAAATAACCCCCAGTTGAGAGCCACTAGTCTGTACTGGAAAATCATCAGCAGTCTAACATAAGAACACTGGGGGAAATATGTGCATTTAACTTTGTGCAGGATAGAAGTTCAATACATAAAAAGCAATTATATTTCTATATATTTGCAACAAGGTTTTGAAAGATGAAATTTTAAAAATACATTTATATAAGAACAAAAAATAGTAGGAATAATTTAGCAAAAATACATTTACTACTTATGAAATAAAATTATTAAATATTGCTGATGAAAACTAAAATCATATAAATAAATGGATACATATTATGTTCATGAATCAAATCAATCAATGCTTTCAAAATGTTTATTCATCTCACAGGATTTATATTCCTAAACACTATCTCATCAGAAACTGTATGGGTTTGTATGGGTCTGGTGACCCCTTTGTTCTTTCCTCCCTATAGAAATGCGTATATGTATCCCATGACTGTTCCTCCTTTGTATGTTGCTCTAAGGCTGAGAAAATGTCCCAATTAAAACAAGTCTATAGAAATGTTCAATCTAGGGCATCCAGGGAAAGATACCTTGGTTCAAGAAGGCTGATTAAGTTCACTGTTTCTTTCTCAAGTGGAAGGCACATGGCGAACACAGTCAGAGTTTACCTCTCATCTGGAGGGGCACATGGCAAACATGGCATCATCTGCTAGCTTTCTCTCCTGACTTCTAGTTTCATGATGCTCCCTGGGAGATAGTTTCCTTCTTCATCTCCAAAGGTCACTGGCTGGTGGACTCTGCTTCTCGTGGCTATGTCATTATGCTCTGCTCTCTCTGAATCTCCCATTCTCCAAAATGTTTCCTCTTTTATAGGACTCCAATAAACCAATCAAGACCTACCCACATGGGTGGAGACATGTCATCACCTAATCCAGTTTAACAACCACTTTTGACTAAATCACATCATCCAGGGAGATGATCTGATTACAATTTCAAACATACAGTATTGAATAGGGATTATTCTACCTTTATGAAATGGGATTTTGATTAAAACATGGCTTTTCTAGGGGTATACTTCCTTTCAAACCAGCACATTCCACCCTCTGACCCCTAAAAAAACATGTTTTCCCCATATACAAAATACATTAATTTCATCGCAATATCAGAAATCCTTAAACCATTTGAGTAGCAATGCAAATGAAATACAAAGCTAGAAACAGTACAAACTCCTATCAAAATTAGTTACAGGCATGGTCTGTTCTAAGGCAAAGTTCTCTGGCTCTGGACTTTTGAAAACTTATAACAAGTTATTTGCTGCCAACATACAAAGGAGGAACAGTCATGGGATACATATACACATTTCCATAGGGAGGAAAGAACACAGGGGTCACCAGACCCATACAGTTTTGAAAACCCACAGGGCAAAGTCCATTAGATTTCAAAGTCTGAGAGTCATTTATCCTCAGGGCTTCTGAAAGCAGCAGTACTACCCTTTCCAAGGGCCTATGCAGAGGCCTGTCTCTCTCTGAATGCAACCTTGGCAGACATTGGGGAGACCACCTTTTTCTTGGCTCCACCCTCTCCAAGCATTGGAGTGGCATCGTGGCTTTCTGACATCTCTGGGGCACACACTCAACCCCACCATGTGGTGGCAGCCAGGTTCTCCCCAAACCCCAAGGAGTGTGCACACCCTCTCCAAGGACTGAGGTAACATGAATCTTCCACTGCAAGGAGGTGGAAGGCCCATCCTCTGCCTTCATGGCAAATTCACCCTCTCCATGGGCTTGGGTGGGTCTCCTCTCCTGGCCCAAGGTTTCTTGACTTCAGACCTCAGCCTCCATAGTTTTGCCTCTGAAATTATTTTTCCTCCATTGTGGCCCTTCTCTGAACCCCCCAGTCCAGACTGGCAGCAGCTCTGTTTATACAAGTCCCACAGCATTCTCATTGACTTTCTATAGTAGCCTTGGATCATGCCCATATGACATAAGGAGTTTCCACAAATCCTTCCTGGATAACTCCATGTTCAATCCTGGCTTTCTCTGAAATGGCTGGCTGGTTCCATATTTGGTTAAATCCTCATACAGGGCACTATTCTCTGTGGTCTACATTTCCGGATGCCCAGAATTTTCCAGAACTTCAATTTCTGTTTTTTTTTTTTTGTACTCAAGAGCTCAGTTTTGAGCTTATCTCTTTCCTGTCACATTTCCCTGTAAGCTACAAGGAGAAACAAGGTTGCACTTTCCACACTTAGTTTGGAGATTTCTTCTGCTAAAAGCTCATTGCTTTTAAAATCAGCCCTTCAGCCAAAGCCACTAATCAATTTTGCCAGATTATCTGCAATTTTAAAACAAGGCTTGCTTTCTTTCCAGTCTACAGTAGTACATCCCTTATCTCTGTCTAAAGCCTGGTCTGAAGTATCTTTAGAGTTCATGTTTCTACCAACAGTCTCTTCAAAACATTCTAGGTCTTCTCTATCAGACTTCTATCAACTCCTCCAGATTCTTCCCCTTATCCATTTAAAAAGGCGTTTGAACATGTTTGATATTTGCAAGCCCACAGCAGCAGCATCCCACTCCTGGACCAAAATCTGTTCTAGTTTGCTAGCTGCTGGAATGCAATATACCAGAAATGGAATGGCTTTTAAAAGGGATTTAATGAGCTGCTAGTTTACAATTCTAAGGCTGAGAAAATGTCCTAATTACAACAAGTCTATAGAAATGTCCAATCAAAGGCATCCAAGGAAAGATACCTTGGTTCAAGAAGACTGATGAAGTTCAGGGTTTCTCTCTCAAGTGAGAAGACACATGGTGGACACAGTCAGGGCTTCTCTCTCAACTGAAAGGGCACATGGTGAACACAGCATCATCTGCTAGCTTTCTCTCCTGGCTTCAGATTTCATAAAGCAACCTGGGAGGCATTTACCTTGTTCATCTCCAAAGGTCGCTGGCTGGTGAACTCTCTGCTTTGTGGTGCTGCAGCATTCTCTACTCTCTCTGAGTCTCTCATTCTTCCAAATGTTTCCTTTTTTATAGGACTCCAATAAACTAATCAAGACCCACCTAAATGAATGGAGACATGTTGTCACCTAATCCAGTTTAACAACCACTCTTGACTAAATCACATCATCCAGGGAGATGGTTCTGATTATAGTTTCAAACATACAGTATTGAATAGGGAGTATTCTACCTGTATGAAATGGGGTTTTGATTAAAACTTAGCTTTTCTAGGGGGAATATATCCTTTCAAACCAGCACATAATGGAATATTAATGAGCACTGAAATCTAAAGAATTACTCACATGCAACATGGATGTTTTTCAAAAGCTGTGTGAGTGAAAAATGACAGATGCAAAATTTCATGCTTTATATGATTATATTTTTATGGTATTTTAGTACAGACTAAATTAATCTATATGATACAAATCAGATCCTTCTTTGCCCAGAGCTATGGAGTGAGGATTGATTGCAAAGATGTGAGGATGTTTCTGGAGTGATGGAGATATACATACTCTTCATTGGATGATGGTTATATTGATTATATATACATAATAAATACACATATATAGTTACAAGTGACACAAGTCATATATATGTCAATACTCATTGAACTGTATCTTTAAAATTTATGCATTTGGTAGTTTATATGTTCTACCTCATTAAGGTTACTTTCTAATTTTAGCACTGGAGAGTGGATATAGAAATAATTTGCATCTTTAAGATTTCTTACATATATTAAAACATTGTCTTAATAGAAGACTACTGAACATTTCAATGTCTATTGATATAGAATTATGTAGTAATAGTCAGAAACCAGTTTATCTGTTCATTCAAAGTTTCAATACTTGCAATGTATTTCAGTAATGATTGTGTAGAAAACAGAAAATCTATTTTCTATTTTAAAACATTTTTATTCTCAAAATAATTGCAGAAAATGAATGAAACAAACTCTGACAGATGATTTTCATGTATCCTTTATGACATATTTAATTAGAAAATATCAAGTTGTATTGGAGGCAATTCAGAAGATGAAAGTACTATATTTTATTTGAATCTTAGACAAGTTGACTTTTATTCCAATTGACAAAGATATCAGGCAGAGTTTAACCATATCTCGTAACCCTACATTTTTTGTTAAAATCTATGAAAGTCTCAGAATATGACAATGCTTCCAAGCTGTTCAAAGCTCAATTTGACAGTAGCAGAAATATTAGATGGAAAATTATATTAAGTGGAGCATTTGGAAGGACCTTTTCTCCACAATAACCAGCTTTACTTGCATTATATCTTCCCCAACATTGTTTCTCATCCACATTTTTAAAATCTACTCCCTGAGTAAGGTGAATTCTATAGAAGAGTGGAAAGGCTTATTACAGCACTCTCTTCTTCACACAGTATAAGATTCAAAGAAAAATCTGAGTGTTCTTACCCCCTTATTAACCATTGCCAGAGAGCTCAGTGAGGAAACTCTTTGACATAACAAAATACAATGCAGCAAAGACTACTTTTAATTGAAAAGTAAAATTGAAATTTTATTATATGTAAATGATTTACACTATATAGTGAATTCTTTCATGCTAAACTATTCACTGCATCTCTCTTTTGAAACATATAATTACGTCTATTTCACATTTTTGTTTCTCATGTATTTTGCTCTACTTTGATGCTCATTTTTCCAATAACAGAAGTTTCAATTAAAATTAAATTACAATCAATTTTCCAATGCTCTTTAAAATTCTACCATCCTAAATCAGATATTGAAACATGTCCATACTGATAAAAATAAATAATTGAATATGTAAATAAGCAAATGTAAAAGGATAGGCCTTCCCTGAAAAGTAATTACAAATAATAATTGTAGAAGGAATAAGTAATGTAGAAAGTCTTCATTAGAACACCATGGCCATAATTACTTTAGAACCATCCTGCTGACAAGCAAACAGGGTATTTCAAAGTCTTAAAGTATCTCCCATAAGATATTTCTTCATTCCAAATGGAGAAGCAACACATTTTCAGTAAAGAAACCTTAACAAGAGACTAACATTTATATCAAGCAGCCAGATATAGGAACATTATATAGTCCAAGTCATGAGACCCTAAGAAGGGCACATAATTATCAGACAAATGGAAATTGATGGTATTGAACAAAATAACTGGTTAGTATTCTTCAGATGTGTAAATGTACTAAGAAAAAAATGTTTTTGGACTGTCACAGTACAGAGGAGACTACAGAATCTAAATGCTTTAAGGGATCCTGAAATTGGATTCTGGAAAAGAAAAAGAACATATATATATATCATATAGCCTGTTTAATAGTATTGTTAAATTTTTAATTTCTTAATTTAATTTAATAATTGATCTAAGGTTGGGCAAAGTGTTACTTTTAGGAAAAGGTGGGTGAAGCATATATGAGAGTACTTAGTTTTTATGTAACTTTTTAAAATTCCAAAGCTATTTAAAATAAAAAGTGAGTTACAAACTTACTGACCACTTCATAATTTGTTCTGGAAGCAAAATAAAACTTTGGTAATATAGTGACAATCAATTATTAAATTACCAAAATATGCAATGTGAAAATTAGAAATATATTTAGTTTATTTACTACCTGATCAGCATCAAAGTAAAATAATAAGAAAGGCCCAACTTGGCCTTATATGATGCATATTTCCTTTAATCAAATCTGATCACATCCACTCACTCAAGTTTCCATTATATTAAAATGTGATATGTTATGAATATTCTATTTACACAAACATAAATGATTAGTAAGTTACTTTAATATTTATTCATTTGAACATGAGGCACCATGGCAATATTGAAGTACCTCATATTCATTGAAATTTATTCTAACTCTGAAAGAGACTATTTAATTTGGGAGTGTTTAAGTTGAACATGAAGAATGACTTGATTGTCTGAGTAATAAATTCTTAAACTAGAATAACAGCGGACTGTTTTCCTAGGCAAGGAAGAAGGAGGAAGAAGGGGAGGCAAATCGAATGGAAAGGGGATAAAAGCTGAAGTCAAAGCAAGCACAAGCACAAAGTAGGGGCTTAGTATGTGTGAGTCATTATGTTAAGTCTACTACATTGATAAACTCATTTCATTCTTGCAGCAACTACGAGGTTGGTTTTATCATTATCCCTATTCTGTTTATTAGAAAATTAAGATATAGAAAGCTTAAGTAGATAGGTCCACATGGTTATTAAGTGTGAGTTTGAATTAATTAATACTTAAGAAACTTCAATCAGCCAATATGTAATAGAAAACAATCTAAATAATTCACTGAATCATTTCTTTTCAATAAAATTGTGATAATTTGGAGAAAATAAAGCTAAGACATGAAATATGAAAAGGGTTGTTTTGACATTTGTAAAATTATGCTTCAAATTTTTATTAGGCAATGGAAAATAACCTTAAAATCATAAATAACCTTAAAATCATAAACAGTTAATGGTGATTCAAAATATTTAAATATCTTGATATTTATATTATTTAACTAAATTTTGACTTTTAGACACACTCATCCCAAAAGTTGTTTGAATTTGCATATTTCCATTAATATCTCCAAAACAAGATACATGTCCCAAGCCTTTTGAGGTTATCCATGGTGTGGAAAGTGACATCCTTAAATCAAATTTTAAAAGTTCATCTAAAAAACAAATTAAATTTTCCTTGTACTGTTTGAAGATTAAGTAGCTCTTGTTTTAGAACTTTCACTAAATGATGTTATTTCACTACTAGAGATGATATTTTTCACTATCATTATTAATGCAATCTTCAAGTAAATCTTTCACTTGATTACAATGATACTGTCCTTGGGTTTTGTTGGGGAATTTTAACTATCTGACCAAAAAAATAGATGATATGTAAATGAACAAATATTTTACGTAGTGTTTATGTACTGATCAAAAGAGACAACCATCATGTAACCCAGTTATAACTTTTCCACAGTATTATTAGATTATTTTTTATTTTAACATCAATAACTCAGTTATAACACTGCTGAATTAGTTTTACAACCATCCTTATACAAATATACTATATTGTTAGACATTGATTATGAACTCACATGGTTCCTTCTTACATAAAGATCTGCAAGGTCCCAGTCAACATGCATGGTAGTCAAGAAAATGAAAGGTTTTTTACATTATGAGAAAGATAAAGATGGTAGTGTATTCTACGGACAAAAAGATAATTTTATTCAGTAGAGTTGATCATCTGATGGAATCTACCAACAAAATTCATAGATAATCACCTGGAATAAATATACATTATCAAATTTGTCAGAAGGAATTACTCAATGAAATGGTGAATTTATTCAAAAAAACCCAAAAAGGTCTGTCTGAGTACAGAACATATTTATTGAGGTTTCATGAATTCATTTGTTTGTTATTTTTGTAAGGATGCAAAGTATTACAAAGGAATTTAAATTAATCAATTTAATTTTAAAACAAGGGAATTTGTATACATATAACCAATAGACCAAAAGCAGTGTAAGATCATGATAAATAAAATGGATTTTAATCAAATTTAGATCCAGATTGAATGGTTTCAATGTGGGATTGAGTGTTAACAACTTGGATTCATTATAACCTTCTTCTAAATTAACTGCTGCATCCCAGAGGGGAGAGTATGATCCACATATCTGAGAATTCCCTTTCCTGTATGCTCCTGAATGAGAGTATATCAATAACAGAGAGTTTGGAAAGAGGAATATAAGGGTGAAAATCTAGCATTTTTCTTTACTGGAGTTTAAAGCCAGCCATGTGAACAAATAATTTAATAGAGCTTCCCAGGAAGCTTTTGAGAACTTGCTTCATGTTTCCCATGAATTGTTGGTGACTATTTCCTGGGAACTTTTAGAATTGCTGTAGCTACCCATCAAAATCATAAAAGCAAATATCAGACCTTCTTGTGACTTCTCTCACCATTTGTTACCCATAGCCTTTCTAACATTTTAAAGCCCTTAAAAGTTGGATACATATATTTCAAAGATGAATCTTGATTGGTACAGCACACAAGAATGCAGTGGTGTAAATTTCACTGGCTATTATGAGGAAGAAAATTATGACCTTAGGACTTTAAATCCCAAGCTCAGGGCAAGCGTAGGAGGCCAGAGTTGCTATACCTGATGTAAAATAATCCTTTATTTTTTATAGCCACAAAATGAGGCTATAAACATCATAAACAGATTTTTATCCTATGAGTGGCTGAATTGCATTATAAATTCCATTCATAGTCCTGCCAATTTATTTGCTTTTCAATTGATCATACTTATCAGAAAAGGATAGGATTTTGAAAAATAGAATGGGGATATTTGGGCAGATTCCAACAATCTTCAATATATTTTACTCAGGAAATAGCCAAACTTACATTTGTCTTTCTATCTGAAGAATTTAGACTCACAATACCTAAGTAATTTGAAATAAATTCACCTGTGGTAGTTGTCCCATTTCTTATCATTGTTTCTGTTTTTATAATATCCTCAAACAATGCCAGACTCAGGTGAATGAATGGAAAATCTGTCTAAGTCATAGGACTGTATTAGTTTGTTAAGCTATTGGAAACTGAATGGCTTTTAAAAAGGGAAATTAGAGGTATAACTTTACAGTTCTATTGCCAAGAAATGTCCAAACTAAGGTATCAATAAGATTACCTTCATTCAAGAAAAATTGATGCTATCAAGAACACCTCTGACAGCAGGGAAGACATGTGGCTGGCTGGCATCTGCTGGACCCTTGCTCCTGGGCTCCATTGCTTTCAGCCTCTGTTCCTGTGGGAGCTCCTCAATTTGCTTTTCTGTGGTTGGCTTTCATATCTTGGTTTCCCTTAGCTATCTCCAGGTTCTGGCTTGCTTAATATCTCATGGAAATGTACATGGTGATGTCTACCAGATTCCAAGTATCTCCAAGCATCAGTATCTTTGTTCTAAGCTCTCTCCAAAATGTTTCCTCTTCTAAAGGACTCCAGTAAACTAATCAACATCCAACTGGAATGGATGTGGTCTCAAGTCCATCTAATCAAAAATTCAAACCCATGTTTAGGCATGTCAGATCTCTGTGGAGATAATCTAATAAAAAATGTCCAACCTATAATGAATCAGGATTAAAAGAAATGGCTGTCCCTCACAAGATTGGGTGAGGATTAAAGCATGTCTTTTCTGGGTTATATAATATTTTCAAATTGGCACAGGTAACAAATAAATTTCCAAATTGATAGATTGCCTCCAAAAATATTGGTAAGTTTTTCCAATTGTTTATTTAGGTATTCCATTGTTTTTATTGTTTTGGGTGATCTAAAATATGGATTATGGTTGTGGTGTGTCAGATAAAAAACAGCATTCCTGCCTTAATTTTCAAATCCCCAGGAAAGAAAGAAAATTCTCTCATTGAGCCATGAAACTACATGTCACTTTGAATTAAATTTTATAAGATGTTACCTCAAAAAGACATATACTATAAGATGCAATTTCAAATATTAGAAAGTATATGCTTTGGGTTAATGTTCAAAAAAATGAAAATACATAAAACTATCATGGTAAATAATGTCAAGTCTACATGAAGGAAAAGTCTACAGTGTGGTTAAAATCCATTTTTCATTATTTCCTGAAAAGAAGAAAGATAACACAAAATTTATGTAAGTCAGAATGCAAAATTATATATATATATAGAAACGTTGGAAACAATGGAAGTATACAAGTAATATGATAATATGAACTGTCTCGTCCAGTTGGTAGTTCTTTGAAAAATGTGATATTTGCATGGAAGTTTTAATTTTCTCTGTCCCTTCCCATAAAATTTCAGCTAAAATTATCCATTTCATAAAGGAGTGAAAAATGAGTATTTGCTTGTAAATTGATATTTAGTAACTACTGAAAATGAGATACTAAAATACATTACAAGCTTAATATTGTATAGTTTTATGAAAATGTATCTCTTTTAGCCATATTTTGAGCATATATTCACATTGCTTATAAAGATATTTTAAGATATGCTTTTTCCTCCTTTTCAGAACTACCCCTTCTGTTGGGACTACTTTTTTTGAGAGAAAATTCACAAGGAACTAAATGTTCTCTATATATCTTCTTATAACTGAGTGGACACTGTGCTATAGTCTTACAATAAATACCGCTTATATTTTGGAGTCATGTCTTAAGTTACATAGTCTTTGAAGTTTGGGCAAAATTTTGCATATGACTGCTCATACAAATTTAAGCTAGAGTTGCACCATGTGTGTGTCACCCCCTGAATATTGGCTCTGGTGGGGGGAACACCTTTCCTGTGGAAATAGTTTCAGTTCTGGACTATAAAGCAGAATATGAAAATTAATTTTATTCTTTTGTGTATAAATCAGTAAAACTGGCAGCCAGTGTGCCAAATTTTCTTGATGAATCTCAGGAGATGAATTAAGCTGATAATAATAGTTTAGACTCAAGGAATTATCTGAATCTTGATTTGTGTAGATTTGTAATCTATTTGCAATAATAATGAAATCAGATGGCTTTTGCAGTTTTCCCATGCGTACCTAGGCTACCCAACTCCCTTTCCTCCATACACATTCAGTATTTATTTAATTTTGTAAGCTGGCATTGACACATTACAAAAACACTTTGTTGCACCAAATTTTAAAATTTTTACATGGAATATATGTTTTTTTCTAAAGGAAACTAAAGGTAAATTTTTATGTTCTGCCTTAAATGCTCCTATAGCACATAGAGAGTAAATCTTTTATATATTTGTAATACATGAAAAACAAATCTGACTGCAAATTCTTTCTTTTTTATCATAAACCATGGACAAAGTTTTTGGCTCAAATTTTGTACCATAAGTTAAGTTTGAACTTGTTTCCATTAACTGATATAAATGTATTTCTGTAAGCATAGTTATGTTGAGATAAACTTTTAAACATACCTCCAAAAAGGAATATCTTGAAACAGAGATCTAGTCTCACAACTGGAGGATTAAACCCAAAGTGAACAGAAGAAAGGAAATAACAAAGATTAGAATAGACATAAATTAAATAGAAAATTAAAAATTAGAGAGTATAAAAAAATATAGAGAGGCAAACTCCTCAACAAAATACTAGCTGAGGCCAAAAGAACATGAAAATAATTATATAAAATTATTAAGTTAGATTTACTCCATGTATTCAAGAGAACATCAGCATAAGAAATCCACTTAATGTAATACATGGCATTAATAGAATGAAAAGTGAAAATAACACATGATCATATCAATTGAAGCAGAAAAGGCATATAGCAATTATTAATGAAAAATCTTAGAAAACTTAAAATAGAAAGAAACTTTCTCAACAGATAAAATTCATATATGAAAAGAAAATCATTAACATCATACTCAATTGTGAAAGACTGAAAGCTTTACCTCCAAGATCTGGGGGAAAAAAGGATGCTAATGATTCCTGGTGCTTGCCCATGCAAAAAAATTAAAAAGAACTGATGATTTAAAACAAACAAACAAACAAAAAAGGATGCTAACTTTCACCACAGGAATGAAACATTGTTCTGGAAGTTTTGATAAGAGTAATTTAAAAAGAACAATAAATAAAAGGCATCTAAATTAGGAATCAGGTAGAAAAATTATTTCTGTTTGTAGGTGACTTGATTCTAGTATAGAGAAAATTCTGAAAACTTCATCAAAAAGCTATTAGAACCAATAAATGAATTCATCAAAGTGATAAGGTATATCATCACTACCCAACAATCAATAATATTTCTCTATACTAATAATGAACACTCTGAAGAGGGAAACAAGGAAAGATTTCCATTTATAATAGCAACTAAAAATATCAAATATCTAGGAATAAATATAACATAAGATATAAAGGACTTATACATGGAAAACTACAGAATATTACTAAAAGAAACAAAGACCCAAATAAATGGAAGAATATTTCATGTCCATAGAGTGCAAGCCTGAATATTAATAAGATGTCAATTCTACCCAAAGCAATTTACACATTCAACACAATCTCAATAAATTCCGAAAGCCTTCTTTGAAGAAATGGAAAAGCTAATTATCTCACATGGAAGAGGTAAAGACCTCAAAATGTCAGAAATCTCTTGTAAAAGAAGAAGTTGGAGGGCTTAATATTCCCGATTTTAAAACTTATCAAAAAGTCACAAAAAAAAACCACAAAAGGGCATGTTGCTGTCCCAAGGACAGTCAGAATTGCAAACTAAGAGTACAGAAATAGACCACTTGTCTATGAGTCAATGATTTTTGAAAGAGCTGTAAAATTGTCTCAATAGGGAAAGAATAGTTTCATTAACAAATTGTGAGGGAAAACTGGATATACAAATGCCAAAGAATGAAAGTGGACCTCTACCTCATACCATATGTAAAAATCAGCTCTAAATGGAACCAAGACCCAATATAAAATCCAAAACTCCTGGAAGAAAATGTAGGACTTTGTGTTTGCCTATGCTTTCACACTTAAAACATGAGTAAGAAAGAAAAACTACATAAATGAGTCTCATGAAAATTTTAAACTTTTGTGCATTAGGGACCTTTAACATGAAAGTAAAAAGAAAACCTATAGAATGAGAGGAAATATTTGGAAACCATATTTTTCATAATGATTTAATATCCAGAGTATGTGAAAAATCCTACAACTTAACAACAGGATAATATGGTCCAATTAAAAATGAGCAAACTACAGGAATAGTCAATTTTTTAAAAGAAGATATACAAATGGCTAAAAAGCAGAAGAAAAGATGCTCAATATTTTTATCTGTTAGGGAAATCCTAATCAAAACCACTACGATAAACTTTTCACATCCTTTAAAACAGCTGCTATTAAAAATGGAAAATTACTACAGTTAGGTTGTGGAGGAATAGGATCACTCATTCTTTGTTGATGGAAATATAAAATTTTGCAGCTGTTCTGGAAGACAGTTTGGCAGTTCCTCATAAAATTAAGTATAGATTTACCTTATGACCTGCCAATCTTATTTCTAGGTATACACCCAAAGTAATTGAAAGTAGGTGCCCAAACAGATATTTGCACTCCCATATTCATGGGGGTATTAGTCACAGTTTCAAAAAGTGGAGGCAGCCCTATGATCATCAACTAATAAATGGACAAACAAAATATTGTATATATATATACAATGGGACATTAATTGTAATATGGAATGAGGTTCTGATAAATGCAACAGCATTGACAAAATTTGAAGACATCATGTAGAATGAAATAGGCCATATACAGAAGGGAAAATATTATAATTTCATTGGTATGAAATAATTAGAATAAGCAAAAGCAAAGGGTCAGCAACTAGGATAAAGGTTACCAGTTCCTGCGGAATTAATACTTAAGTTACACAGATTTTCTAATTACGATGAAGGGGACATTTTATTTACAGATGGTGGTGATGCTAGCACAACATTGTGAACATGATTAAAAACCCTATATAGTACATTTTTCTATGGTTAAAAGGGGAATTTTTCATTTCATATGTTACTAGAAAAAAGTTAAAAGAACAAAAGTAAACCAAAACAACCTAGGAGTGTACACCACAAAGGATTCATAAAATAAACCATGGACAATCAATAATTGTATGACTATAACAATATTTATTTCATTAATATTAACAAATGTATATTTTTATACAGAACATATAATACAAGGTGTAATAATTGTGGCATGTGGCACTCTATATTTTCTGCATGAATTTTCTGTAAATGTATAAATTCTCTAATAATAAAATGGCGTGAAGGAAAGGCACAATAGAAGATACATACACTTCTCTCTTAAATATTCTTGTTAGTGATTGAATTTAGCCTTGAACCTGCCATCTGGGTAAAACATACTTATGTCTGCCTTGAATAGGGATAGTTTCTTGAAATTCATATGCTGTGCAGTTTCTTTAAGAAAACTTAAAAAGAAAGCTCTGAAAATGAAATCTTATATGATTGTGACATGTGTTGTTTCCCAAATATATCAGCAGCAAGATTACTATGAAAGCTTAAAACCTACAAAGGTATAGGAGCATAAGTGTCAGCAATTTGGCTCTGGAGCAGGATAGCTGGGTTCCGAATCTTGGGCATTAAAAAAAACTCTAAGGGAGGGAGAGAAGGAGGAACACAGGGAAGAAAGAAAGAATAAAAGAAAAAAGGAAAAAGTGAGAGAGAGAGAAAGAAATTTGGAAGTGTCCACCAAGGTTGAGATTCTACTTTTCAGAGAGGGTGTGGCTGTCGTCCACTGAATGGCAGAGGAAGTTCACTGAGGTGCTGCAGCCTGAGCCTTGTTAATAGGAAACTGTCATCTTGGATGCTGTTTTATTTTTAGAAAGGAGCCATAGCAGGAGTAGAGCTCCCCAGCAGCCTTCTGCAATTGTGTGGGGGGAACTCACTGGGAGTGAACACCATTGTGTGCCTCACATGCCAACCAGTTGCCAGAGAAGCAAACACACTCAGCAACCTGGGTGAGAACTACCTTCCTTTTGTAGTGTCCCTTCAATGCTCTCTACTGAGAAAGTAAAATTTCACAAAATGACTGTATTTGTGGGTTTAACTTTTTAATTCCACCAATTTGTGTTTTCTATATTTTGAGTTAATTACTTATAAATTTAGAATTGTTATATCTTACTGGTGAAAATAGATCATTTAAAATATTATTCATGATCATTATTAATATTTTTGCAGTTATGTATTTCTGTTGATATTAAATATAATAGAAATGCCTTATTTTAGCTTCTTTTTGCATGATATTTTTTCACGTTTTACCTTAACATTGTCTCAGCAATTAACATATAGGTAGACAAAATTCTAAAATTATATACAAGATTTGAACAAGAAATTGGTTTTACAGGTACCAATGGATTTTTTTAATTAGTGATGCATGAAACTTCAAATAAGTATTAATATCAAAATGACTCAATAATGCCGGTTAAATTCTGTTCACAATGTGATACACAATTATCATATATAAATGGAAATTAATAACAATGAGTAAACTAAAATCCCCCACATATTTAGAATTAAAATATAAATATCACAGAGTTTAGATGAGAAATCATAAATTTAAAAGATATTTGGATTAATTTCAAACTGCTATATATCAAAATATGCTGGTCACAACAAAATAAATAAATAAATAAATAAAAGGATTAAGGGCAAGTTTACAGCCTATAAGTCATGATTTAGAAATAAAGTAAAGCTGGAAATCAAGGATCTAAATATCCATCACAAGAATTTTCCCAAATTAATAGAAAGCTAAACATAGAGGAGATAAATATAAGGAAAAGGAAAAGTCAAATTGTTACAGAAGGAAACCAGTATAAATATAAAGGATGAATGGAAGCAAAGATAGATTCTTTGAAAAGAGCCCTAAACTTGATAAGTGTATGTGTACACTGTTCCAGAAATATGAGAGGCACAAATGCCAGCATCATAAATTGGGAGACTCATAATTAAATATTTTTCAAATGTTAATAAGATCATATTAAAATGATGCCAATTTATTTGGAAAACTAGATGAAATGAACATATTTTTAGGAAAAACTTTACCAAATATGATAAAAGAAGAATTAGGTAACTGAATTTAAGATTCAATTCATAATTTAAATTCAGAATCATGAACATTCTTACAAAGAAAACATTAGGCCCAATGGCTTCTCAATAAATTCAACAAAACATTTTAGCAAGGATAAAATGGTAGAGCTGGCTCTGCCAGAAAATGAGTTATTATAAAAATACTGTGCATATGGAAAGGAGCAAAGGACCTATATATTGACAGAGCTGAAAAAGTTCCAGAAGTTTACATATTATTTGCTTGAAATGCAACAAGATTTGCCCTGAAGCAAAATTAGGGTTTGGGTGGTATATGGTATTTTCAGTACACCCAGATATGTAATTTGCATATATCTATATAGAAAAAAACCTAATGCCTCTTTCATATTCTATACAAAATCAATTATACATGGTTTAAGTAAAACAATAACAAAGTTTCTTTAAACAGAACACAAAATTGACAATGAATAAAGGAAGAGAGGTTAACTGAACCAAAAGTACATTAAAAAATGTTGTTCACTGGAAAGGACACATTTAAGGGATGAAATGGTAGTACATAAAATGAGAGATGATACTTACCACATATAACCAGCCAATTCCACATATCTAGAAAAAATAATGTCCTATGAAAATAAGAAAAAGACAGAAAAACTAGACAAAAGGACATTCAATACTACATCAGAAATTGTAAGTGGTCAATAAATGCACAGAAAATCTTTCAATCTCATTAGAAACCATGCAAGGACATATTAAATGCTCGATTCAATATCATATAGAAATCCATATACAAGGATTTAATAAATGATACACTTAAAATGTCTAATTAATGAAAAAATATGAAATACTTTCAAAGTGCCTGTGGAATTATTTTTGTCCTTTGATGGATAAGATATATATTACAATGGATAAGATATATATTACAATATAAATTAGAAACAATCTTGAGATGGAATAACTTCTTAAAAGAGAAAACAAAACCTTGAAACAATTTAAACACACTCATGTGTGTTTGTGTGTATATGTGTGTGAGATATAAACAGGTTCTACAATGAAGGGCGATATTTCAATGAATCTTACATCAGAATATTAAATTCTACTTCATAAGATTCCCTAAATTTAGTACAATGTAACATTTGTGACAGATGACATTTATTGATTTTTCAAACATATGAAAAACTAAGACAAATGTGTAAGAAAAAATGAACACATAGATTTCAAAGTATGCTAAAAGGCAATTAAAAATATTTCATATGCATTTATGTTAATATTAAATATTTTTAAAAAACTGAAAACTGGATAAACTATTTCCAAACTATAAATTGGGATACTATTTAGAATTGTTTATTTGATATATGAATAAAATATCTTGCCAATCTATACACCCAATGATGTAGAAATTCTATTCCTGGATTGTATTCTTTGAAAATGATATATTTAGACAAAGATAAAGGTTACAAAATCAATTATGCACAAATATTTACAGAATACTGAAAGCTATCTCAATGCCTATAGCAAGGAATCATTTTAAGTTCATGATGTTACCTTGGATAAGGCCTGGAAATCCATTTAAATCAGACAGTATGAAAATATATACTGATACAGGAAATTTGTGTATAAAAATGCAAATTATGAAATGATTTTAAATTCTAGAATAGCATCAAATATGTATATGTGATGTAGTAGGATGTAAGATTGGTTTCTGTCATTCTGATGGTTTATTTTACATTTATTTTACCCTGTGTTTTATTTTTTAATTTCTATGCATTTACTTAAGAGCACAGATATTATTAAGATTAATGAGAAAGTAATTATTAGTGTTATCAAAAAAGGAATATCAAAGAATAGAAATCATTTAAAAGATACTTAAAGCCTTCTCATGTGGATTTCAATAAAATTTCCTAGCAAACTAACAATTGGCTATCAATGAAAATTATGTTATATGAAAATAGGATTCATGGCCATTCCAGGTGTTTTTCTATTTAAGCATAACAAAATTTGCAGAGATATGCAAAAACCATTAAAAGTTATTGGAATTGTTTAAAGCTACAGAGAACTTTCAATCTCCTGCTTACTGAGCTCTTTAAATGTTTCAGAAAGTTTTCCAACTCATATAAACTTTTCCTCAATTTTGCAACTTATTAAAAAATAGAAAATTGCATGTACAGTTGAGTGGCCACACAACCAACCTTATTCTCCTTTCCTTCCCATCCGTGCTTATATGATCTTGATGAACTGCTAAAACCTTTTTTAACTCAAATTTTTAAAGTGATATAGCTCACACACATGCTAAAGCATATACAATTCTGTGTGGCTTATAATAAATTTAGAAACTTGTGCAACCATTGCAACTATCTAATTCAAAAACATGCTCATTACCCCATAAAGAAACTCTGTAATACTAAGTAACTCTACACTCTCTTGTTCCCTATCCCCTGGCAACCAATAACATTTATTTTATATAAAATTTCCTAATTTGGAACATTTTATATAAAATGAATCATATGCATAATAGACTTTTGTGTCTAGATTTCTTTTCACTTAGCATAGCATATTCATGGTACATTTGTATTGCAGCAGGTATCAATGTTTCATTCCTTCATATTGCTGTTAATACCATATTTGCTATCAGTTCACAAATTGATGGATATTTAGGTGTTTTATCTTTCTGGTCATTATGACTCATACCACTATAAAAATATACAAGCACCCATGAACACACACTTGCTGATAATTTTACTGATAAAACTAAATTTATAGGGTGGTGCAACAGTGGCTCTGTGTCAGAATTCTTGCCTGCTATCCCAGAGACCCAGATTCAATTCCTGGTGTCTGCCCACACCAAAAAACAAACAAAACAAACTAACTAAATTTATAGATAGATTTGGCCAGTGTTAATATATTTACAGTATGGAATCTTCCATAATCTTTTCCTTCTTTTTCTACACAACTCTTCTATTTCTAAAATATTTGACTTGATAAAACACTTCATGAACTGAAACTCTTACCACCATATTTTTTGTTGTTGAAGTAAGGACTCTTTTGTTACAGGTTTAGCTAATATAATATCCAAATGTTTGCTTATTGCCTTTGCTCTTGAATGACAACTTGATTGAGGTTAATATTACTAGAATGCACATTACCCAAAAATTTTTAAATGAGACTCCATGGACATCTGGATTTAAGTGTTGATACATTTATGCATCTCCATGGATATGAAAGCTGTTTTTTTTGCTGTTGCCTGTAAATATCTTTCCTTATTATTCAAATTCAATAAACAAGTCACATCTTGTTAAATGTCAATTATTACTTGACAATTTCCCTTTATATGCTGACCAATTTTTCCTGTAATTTTGGATTTTGGCCCCATCACAATGAATAATGTATTTTTTATAATTAATTGATCTGATAGATCTGTTGCTTTAATAAAATCCATTATCATCATGTTGGATAATTTCTCTCTATCTGTACTAGTGGCATCTTCCTTTACATCCATTTTATACCTTTATTCCCACATTTCATCATGATTATGTTGGTGCAGGCTACTGTCAGCAGTCACCTTGATTTCTGGTGATGACCCATTGATGCTTTCGTCTTTCTGTTCTTTTCAGGTCTATATGAGTCTCCTTGCTTTCCCTCTACTTCTCCTAGCCAGGATATGGATAACAGGAATTGCTGATTATTATTGGCATTTAGTTCTATTTCTTTTTGTTTAGAAATATCATATATGCCTTCTCATCGATTTTGATGGGAAATATATGATTTTTACTTTTTAAGGTTATTTTAATCTATTTTATGATAAAATTCTTAAACTCTGCCACCATTGCTGCCAGTTCTCAGAATTCATCCTTTGTCTGAAAGATAGCTGTGTTTGTTAAACAATGCATTTGAAATATTATTTTAATTAGCTTTTTGAAGAAATCAAGATGGACTTTGTTTTTGCTTTTTTAATTGTTTTAATTGCTTTAATCTTCTCTTTCACTTTCCAATCCTTTGATTCCAGTATGATGTGACTATAAAGACACTTTTTAATTTACTGTGCTTCTTTAAACTAAGGATTGTTTTTAAACATTTTAAACCTGCCTATTTTGTATGGTGCTTTTATCTGCACTCTATACACATCTTCTGCTGCTTGCTGAAGTTCTTTGCCCTTTGCTCATGGTGAATGGTTTCCTTATCTATTTGCTAAGAATAAATATGAGCTATATGTTTGAATTTAAACTTTAGGAACCTTCAGAAGCCTGTGGCGTGGTGATTTGAGTTGGTTTCTACTTCTGCTAGGGACACACTTTGGATCCATTTTAGTGCTCTTTCACTCATTAGAATTCTCATACTGAGAGTATGGTATAACTCAGATGTCAGATATATGAGAAAAGGGCTACAAATATGTATTATTAAAGATGGCTTTTGATAATAATTAAATTTCCACCAAGTTCCAACAAAAACTAATTTAGTTTTTTATTCACATGGGTGTCATCCAAAATTTTCTAAGTCTTTCTTCCCAACTGAAGATAGTTTTTTAATACATGACCTTACTGAAAACATGTGGAGTGGTATTAAGTTCAACTCTTCCAGTTAGTCAGGTTGAAAGACAATTTGTCAGTGGGGCTGATAATCAGTGAAGTGCTAGGATTTTGAATTTTGCTCAATTCTAGGTTTTAGTGTGGTAGTTTCATTTTAGATTCAATCATAAGTTTACTACTATTTTGACTTTCATTTCTTGTTGAGACTTTTTGCTGTTGTGGTAGATGTCCACTGAGGGCTTGCTATAATTTCTTGAGAGCTCAAAAATATTTTTCAAAATGTGCCCACCCTAAATAATCCAGCATCACAATCTTTTCTGGTTGAAGAGGATTTCAGAATACTTGTCTTCTTAAATGGCATTTAAATTATAAATAGAACCTAGGATTTTGTATCAGGCTAGTGAACATATTTTCAAATAAAATGCACAGCAAACACTTGTAGGGTTCATTTGATATTAGATACCAATTATTTCTATAAAAATGATAAAAAGAAAAAAAAATTAAACAGTGAAATCCATAGTCTCTTGTTAAGGCCAGTTTCTCAGAAATAACCTCTTTTAACTTTTAGCTCTTGCATTCATTATTGATTTCCATATTTTAAAATACTATTTGCATTATTGTTTCTTGATTTATTAAATTTAGACATTTAGTTTATTTAGTTTGAGCCCTCAGTGTGGTCTGTAAGTACTTGGCTTTCACAACCAACTCCATTATCATACAATAATCTCTTAAAAAGAATTATATCAGAATTTTGGTTAAATCTCTACTCTGCATTCATGATTATTTGTTTGTAATTATTATCCTGATATATCATAATTTGATAAGTGTTTCTAGTTTTCTGATACTTTAATTTCTAATAATCTAAATGTATTCTGAAATATCAATTGAAGAATATAAATTAAATTAACTTAGCATACAAAATCATAAGGTTTATGAGGAGAATTTTGATAAAATAGAGAACCTTCTTGAAGTCAAGGGAATACATGGAATGTTACAGCTTGAAATTTAAGTTATCTGAGTAAAAGAGATGATGGTGAAGGTATTGATTGAAATTAGACTGAGAAAGTATCTGTCAGTTCTGGTAAATTCTCACCCTAAATAACTATCTGACACAAAAATCACCAAAAGAAATTTCAGACACAAAATTTCAATAGTGACTTGTAGAGAAATTCTGGTATAAGTTGAGATATTTTTAAAAACTTATCCAGGCACACTAAAGTTGAGAAAAGAGGAGACTCCAAGTATAAAATAAAAGTTTTACCCAAAATTCTTGGGAGAAATTCAGTTTAGAGAACTGTGGAACTGGTGAATTAGCGTAATGGTTACCACATATTTCCATATTAAGAGAAGTGGAAACTTACACTAAAACTGATACCTGTGAAGTAAATAAAATATAAATTTGGGAAACAGAAGCCAGTGATAATATGGAAAGAAAAGAGGCTTGGAGGAGGCTTTATTTGGAGCAAAGGAGAAGTGAGGTGGGGGGGGATAGGTCATGTGTGATCCTTCCTCTGGTCATCCTCTCCCACAGCAACTGAGCCTCTGTGACTGGCCTAAGCTCTGTGATGTCAGACTGGAATTCTGGGCTGGAGCATGCTTCCTCAATGCTTAGTTACCTGAGGCAGCACTTCACTGTGGATGTTGAAAATTTTTCTATATAATTCAGCTAGAGTGACCCATAGTATTGGGGCCTGGGCTTTGTCTATCTGTGCTTGTCTGTAGTGGGGCTTTACATTCTTTTGACCCACTACAGGCAGCGGAAGTTACTATTCCAGGTAATTGAGCAGCATCTGGACTTCAGTGAGGTAAGGTACCCTATTACCAGTCCCCAGTAGAGATTCAGTTTTCCTCTGTCCCATTTCCCACTTTTCTAAATCTATTACATTGGTGCAGAGGGACAGCTATGTACGAAACAATCAAAAGGATAGGTCTAAAATATAGGGAACAGGTAAGGGGAGATACTGTTGTGTGGGCTGTTGGTTCAATCCAAACTTCACAGCCATGTGGCTATGGATTTTAATATATAGGATATCCATGATATCTATAAAGAGTCACTAAACCTTTGTTCTATATCCCTATTCCACATCCATATCTCCTGGCTGAGCATGTTCCCTTTGTTATGCTGATATGAAGGACAATTCTGAGCCTCTGAAAGCCTCTAATGAGATGCTTTTTTCTGAGCTCTGTCAGGTCACATCCTATTTTAGGAGCACATGTGCTCCTGTAGGATGGAGATTCTTGGCTTTGTTCAAAAGAGGACTCCTAACCAAGAAAAGGATTCCTGAAAAAATAATTCATTTCATCCAAAACAAAACAATCTTTGTGTTATTCAAAGTTTAAACCATACTAGAAAGCAGTAATTCACAAGTGTTTAATAGACTAAATTAAAAGATATATTATTCAGATATTATGTTCTGAATATTTCTTTGAAAAGAGGCATTTATATTATATTCATGAACCACTTATTTCTTGGTTGTTCAGCATCAGTGCAAAGGCAAGAAAGTAGAGAAACAGGGTGAATTGACAGGTAAGGCATTGCTTCCCCAATACATTTCACTGTCAGTGACAACATATACCAATAGTGAAGTGTTAGGACATCAGGTGTTGAGTAAGTCCCTCACAGAGAGCAAAGTCTCCATAGGGTAGAGTCATAAGAAAAATACCCATTATTGTGTCATTAATTTGAAACAGGAAATTTTGCAGATGGAAATAAGTTACTGATCAATTGAAATATGCCACTCAAGAGGGAGATTGTGACACAGGGAATCTAATTTGAGGACCATTTAAAAGAAGAGAATTTACTCCAACTTCAACTTCCAGAAGAGGAAGTCAGAGAGATTGTGCATATGAGGATGCAACATGTCATTTTTAGTTTGAGGATACATAGGTGTGTGTGTGAGTGAGGAATAATGCAGAAAATCCCTGGAAGCTAGGAAATGAGACCACTTGGGGAGGCACGCAATTGGAATCTGCAGTGTGAATGAGCTTAGATGTAAAAGGAAAACCTTGAAAATCTCAAGATAATCAGCACACTTATAGTCATTATCAAATAGCCCTGATGTTAGACATTCTTTGAAGAAGATGGTCTCTTTGAATCACAAAGAGTGTTCTTTACTGTTCCCTAGGATATTTATTTATTCAATTCATCACATGCTGTATTCTGCCCTGTTTGGTGATATATATTTAGGATATCCCAGGACTTTGGGATTAGGTGATGGAAGGGTATATCCATAGCTCTTACTGAGTGCCTGCTTTGAGTTCTCAAGGTAACAAGGGAATGGAAGTGAGGAGTTGGTAGCATAGTTCACCTACCCATTTCCAGTTTTCTGCATCAGACCTGCCTAGAGATCTAATGAGGTGGTTTATTCATGAATTATATTTAGAAGAAATATGATGAAAATACTTTAAGACATTTAGAGACTTTTCATAATAAGAAAGTGTCAGTGTAAACCAGACATCATCATGTAACTTCTTATCATTGAACATTATATAAGTCTCTGTAAGCGGAACAGGCAGAAGTGGGGTTATTGAAATATAGAAAAATAACCCGCTCAGCTTTCAAAATGGGGAAGATACAAGTACCTTCATATTTTACAAAATTTTGAAGAGGAATTTGTGGGTAATGGGACCCTGCATTCATAGTCATCAATAAAACTGATTCCATTATTGAGGAATAGATGCAGTTTCCAAAGAATGTTTTCCATTCATGAGGGAGGCTGGGAGACATGCACTGCTTCACAGATAACAGCTAGACTCAATGAAATCTCAGAGAGGCCTAGAAGGATCCCTTCCTCCATCTCACATACTTAATAGCAATACATAACTGAAAACTTCCAGCTCTGTGGCGTGTTGACTACTGGAGTAAAACTTCACCCACCTGGCTCATCAGAAGTATATCTCCTTCTCAGTGACCTGTGTTATGTTCCTGAACTGCTTCTCCTTTTCCAAACACATGGAGGACCAGATAACTTTATGTGAATGATACAGGTATATGACTAGGTATAGTTACTTTGTTTATCAGATTATTGTACTCTAATAAACTTGGACCTGAGATGTGAATGGATTGGGGGAGTATTGTATAAATCTGTGTTCCTTGCCACATTTTCTTTTCTAACAAGAGGAGTCCAAAAAGAAGGGATAGCAGAAAAAAATATAAGCAAAACTTAGAAGGGAAGGAGTACATGACACTTTACATTTTTAAAAAGATATCCCAACTTTTCCACAAGTATTCAGTTTGCTTTCCAGACCCTAAATAGGAACTTACTTCCAATCTAGGTACATAAGAGCAGATCCCTGGATGGGACCACATCTCCCAGACTGCCCCTCCTCAGAAAGGGGTCAGGAACAGGAAGAAGTTTCCAGTGTCACCTGGATACTGTGCTGGGTGAGTATTGCATGGATGTGCCCTTAACAGTTACTGCTTTATGGATCCTGGGCTGGATGGTGTGGGGTCTAGAAATAGGACTCATGCTAGATATGTATCTGCTATGTCTGCAGTTTGTCTTTGAATTCAACAAAGGTATCACCACACTGAGTATATACATTGAAGAAGGAAGTTACCTGTCCATGCAGTCCTCAGAGTGGCTGAGTTGATACAGTTGTCAGCCATCACTGGAGAAAATAATTCCTGTGTGACCATACAGATCTCTTAAGAAACCTAAACTGAAAATTTAAGGCAAGGATATGTTTGCACTGAGTGGAAGAAAGAAAACGAGGAAGTAAAAAATAACCAGCCAATAAGAGGTAATGCAGATACACAGATAAGCAGTGACTCTCTCTCTTTCTGTCTCTCACTCTCTGTCTTTCTCTCTCCACACACAAACACACACACACACACACACACATGCACACACACACAGCTCAAAGACTTACCTCCCTGTGGTCAATACTCTGAAGCAGTTTTCTGCCAGCTCTCTGGAGTTTGCAAGGTCTTTGTCTTTAAGCTCAAGGAAAATGTGTGCTAGCAATAGCACCACAATTTTACTGCAAGGGGGATTTCTTGTATTCCTCTGCCCCAACTTGAGGACAATGTGTAGGATCTTTTTTGTGATTATCCTGTTGCACTTAATGTGATTGACTTACTGTACTTTGATCTTTCAATATTTGGTGGAACCCTTTAAGCCTCCTGAGGTTCATCCTCAGTTCATTAACCACAGCTGTGTCCAGGCCTTGCCTAAACAGGGCAGTGGTTTGGTGATTCATTGGAACCCTACTTAGCTGGTCTGAAATTCCAATAGATCAGACAAAACACCCAATTGCTAAGCCAGTGAACTAAATAGCGTACAGTGGCTGCAAAATTTTGGATTACCATGTGTGCTGGTTTGAAAAGATATATATACCCTAGAAAAGCCATGTTTTAATCTAAAGCCCATATTGTAAAGGCAAAATAATCCCTATTCAATCCCTATTCAATACTGTATGCTTGAGGCTGTAATTAGGTCATCTCCCTTGAGATGTGACTTAATCAAGAGTGGTTGTTAAACTGGATTAGGTGACATGTCTCCACCCATTTGAGTGGGTCTGGATAAGTTTCTGGAGTCCTATAAAAGAGGAAACATTTTGGAGAATGAATGAGATTTGGAGATAGCAGAGAATGCTGCAGCACCATGAAGCAGGGAGTCCACAAGCCAGCGATCTTTAGAGATGAAGAAGGAAAACACATCCCAGGGAGCTTCATGAAACCAGAAGCCAAGAAAGAAAGCTAGCAGATAATGCCATGTTTACCATGTGCTGAGAAAGAAGCCCTGACTGTGTTTACCATGTGCCTTCTCACTTGAGAGAGAAACCCTGAATTTCATCGGCCTTCTTGAACCAAGGTATCTTTCCTTGGATGCCTCAGATTGGACATTTCTGTAGACTTGTTTTAATTGGGACAATTTTTTGGCCTTAGAACAGTAAACTAACAACTTATTAAATTCCCTTTTAAAAAAACCATTCCATTTCTGGTATATTGCATTCTGGCAGCTAACAAACTAGGACACCATGCTTAACTATTCTGCCGGCCCTCCAGAGCATTGGGAACACCACTTCTGGGATCACCAAATTCTTAACAGACAAATGTTTTGGAATCCTTTGTTCAATGCACTCAATTCCCAATTCCTGAGACACCAGCATTTCAAACAGAAAAAGTATATTGTTAGGTATGAAGCAAGAGATCAGATGGTCTACCAACCCAAAATCTGTCTCCCCAAACTGCAGTAATTTGAATAGTTTTATAGCATTAAAAGATGGACAGATTTTAGGATTCTGAGTGTAATGTTCTCATAGGATGTGGTTATATGGATTTAATTATTGAGCAAATGGAAATTGATTTCATGCTTAGTCACAGAATGAACCTAAGAAAAAGGCAGACAATGATAGAAATGATTTTTGTATGCACATCATTATAATGAGGCATAGATGATTTATAGATTAAAGTTTAAGATACTGCATATGTCAGCTGGGCCCACTTGGGTTGGCTCCAACTCCTGCTATAAAGAAAATTTTATATTTGGGATGAGCTATGAATTTTTGGCTGACCAAAGATTCTTCATTAATAAACATAAAATGGACTGCCTCAGTGATCACAAGACTGCAAAATCAAAAAAAATCATGTAAAATGGGTAAAAGTGAGAGTCAGCCATAATGTTTTTACAATCAAAAGGGCACAAGATAAAGCCCGTACAATCATTATCAGGGATCAAGGCAGTTGGATTACAGTTCAAACATTTCAGACATTTCCCTCTGCTTACTCCAATATATGAGAAATTATAGGGAATATCTATATGATTATTAAGCAACCATAATCATTATCTAAATCATAACTTCTAGGTTTCAGTTCCTTCCTCTCATTTGATAATCATCTTTTAATATTGAAGGATATCTGGACAATGGCTCATAACTTTTTCCTGCCAAAACAGGGACATCCCCACGGTGGTGTAGAAGAATGAAACTGGTTGTTCTTAGAGATACCAGTACTTTGGGGTTTCAGAGTTCATCTGGCATTGTAAAAATCTGGAGGCTTTAAATCTCTGCAAAATAAACTTAACATGCACAATTTTTATAGAGCCCAGTGTATCCTTAAGGGTTTCCTGGAATACTGTTAGTTTGGGCTTGTCATAATGTTGCAGATATTTTCAATATCTGGCTGAAAATTGCATAAAACAACTTCCAGAGTGATATCATGATTCAATTTGAAATCTTTTGGCCATTGAAACTCTATTTATTTTTCCCTTTTCATCAATCAATTCCAAAATGGCAAGGCCAGGTTTATCATTAAGAGATATGTATGATATTGCCAAGGCTAGGCTTTTCCTGAGAGTCATGTTCCATCTTGTCTAGGAGATTTACACCATGGTAACTTGTGTCCAATGTATGTCCAATGTATGGAGGTCAGACATTGGCTTAGAAAGAGAGATCGCAACTTGAGCAACAAAAAAATTTCCCCAGGGATGACACTTTGGCTTTAATTATACATAGGGTCAGCTTTGCCACTATATAATTCCGTTTCATAAGGACAGGCCTCAAGATAGAGAGCTTGGCTTATTAAATTGGGGAAATTTATTGCTTAAGAGAATATCAGAAATCCCCATGTAGTTAAGTTTAGTAGTTCCAATTTTTCCAATCTTCCTTTCTTTCCTTTCTTTCTTTCTTTCTTTCTCTCTCTCTCTCTCTCTCTCTCTCTCTCTCTCTCTCTCTCTCTCTCTCTCTCTCTCTCTCTCTCTCTCTCTCTTTCTCTCTCTCCCTCCCTCTCTCCCTCCCTCCCTCCCTCCCTTCCTTCTTTCTTTCTTTCTTTCTTTTTTTTCATTTTCTCAAAGGAATTTGCAAATACTTTTAGATTTTTGGCCCAACATACTTTGCAATGCATTGCTGAATAAAAAACATTAACTCATACAGAATATCAAGATTTATTCTTTCTTCTAAGTTCCACATGAAATAAAGCAGAATTAGGTTGTTTAAATAAACTTACTAGACAGGTTAAATTAGATAGTGTTCTACTGAAAATTTTAATTTTGGATAAAATAAACATCACTTCTTTTTTGTCTTACACAAAAGTTAGTTTTAAAACCAGATAATATTACCTTTTATGTATATTCTCAGTTACCTTAGTTTTAACCAGATCAGCTACAGGTACGTGTTTTGTCAGAGTATGATACAATTTCAATTTTTTAACCCTTGCTGTATGTAGTAATGCTATCTTTTAAAAAAATATTTTTGTTATAAGCAATGAACAAACTTACAAACATTCTTGACATGGTTACAATAAATGGCTCACAGTATCATTACATAGTTGTGTATTCATCATCATGATCATTTTTTACCATTTGAATGTCTCCAGCAAAAGAAAAAGAAAAAAGAAAAAGCTCATACATGCCATACACCTTACTATTCCCTTTATTGATCACTAGTATTTCAATCCACTTAGTTTATTTTAACCTTTCTTCTCCCTATTAATTGTTTATTTCTTATCCATGTTTTTTATTTATCTATTCATACTGTTAATAAAAGGAGCATCAGACACAAGGTTTTGGTAATCACACAGTCACATTGTGAAAACTATATCATTATACAATCATCTTCAAGAAACATGGTTACTGGAATACAGCTCTGCAGTTTCACGCACATCCCTCTAGCCACTCCAATGCACCATAAACTAAAAAGGGGATATCTATATAATGCATAAAAATAACCTTTAGGATAACCTCTTGACTCTGTTTGAAATCTGTCAGCCACTGACACTGTTTTGTCTCATTTCTCTCTTCCCCTTTCAGTCAAAAAGGTTTACTCAATCCCTTGATGCTGAGTCCCAGCTCATTCCAGGAGTTCTGTCCCATGTTGCCAGGGAGGTTTACACCCCTGGTAGTCATGTCCCACATAGAAAGGGGGAGGGCAGTGAGTTCAATTGCCATGTTGGCTGAGCGAGAAAGGCCACATCTGAACATCAAAAGAGGTGTTCTGGAGGTGACACTTAGGCCTAATTTTAAGTAGGCTTAGCTTATCATTTGTGGGTATAAATCTCATAGGCACAAACCCCAAGTTTGAGGGATCTTTGTCCACTCTGGGGCACACACTCACCTCTAGAAAGATGGGATGATCACCAGGCTATCCCCAAGCCCCAGGGAATGTATTCTACCCTCTCAATGCCTGTGGTGGCAAAAATCATTTTAAGCGATGATTCTATGGTAAATATGCCCTTTCCATGTTTAAGATGGGTCCACTCTCTTGGTCCATGGTTCTGCCTCTGAAGTCATTTTTCATTCAATTTGTCACTTTTCTGTCCCTTTAAATACAGACTGATAGTGGATCCATTTATACAGATCCTGCAACAGTATTGGTATTTTCTATGCATTATGCAGGGATCATAACCATCAGAGAACAAAACTTTCCACAAATCTGTACTTCATAACTCCATCTCCAATCCTGGATTGTCCTGTAATGGCTGACTGGTTCCATGTTTGGTTAAATCCTCACATGGAGCTTTATTACCTGGGATCTCACATTCTGGAAGCCCAGAATTTTCTGGGCCACCAATTTTTGGTTTCTTTATAAACAAGAGCTCTTTTCCTGGCTTATCCCTTCCCTGTCACATTTCACTTTAGTCTGCAAGGAGAAATTAGGCCACACCTTCCATTTTTAATTTGGAAATCTCTTCAGTTATGTATCCCAACTCGTGGCTTTTATATTTTCCATTCTATCTAACACCAGTACTTAATTTTGCCAAATTCTCTCACAAGGATCAACTTCCTTCCAGTTTGCAATAACACAAGCATTATTTCTGTCAAAGCCTCTCAGAGGTATCTTTAGAGTTCACATTTCTACCAACTGTCTGTTCAAAGCAATTCAGGCCTTCTCTATCAAGATTTTCATGCCTCTTCCAGAATCTTTCCCTTATCCATTTGAAAAGTTGTGCCAACATATTTGGATTTACAAACCACAGTAGCCCACTTCAGGTGTTAAAATATGTTTTAGTTTGCTAATGCCTAACTCAAGAAAGGCCAATCGTGTCTAGAACACTTCTGTCAGCTGAGAAGGCATGTGGCTAGCATCTGATGTTCTTCATACCTGGTTCAATTTTTTCCATTTTCTGATTCCAGTGGCTTCCTCTTTAAGCATCTGGGGGTCTTCCCTTAGCTTCACTGGGACAAAACTCTCATTCTCTTTAGAGCTTTCTAGGCCTTTCCATTTATGCTTCTCATTTCTGTCTAGCTTCTACTGATTCTCTCAGCTCTTGGTATGTCCTGGATTTCATGTATTTCAAATGTCTGGGTCTGCATCTGCATCTGAGGCTTTTCCAAAATGTTTCCCATTTGAAGTACAATTTGATTATTGGTAAACTAATCAAAACCCACCTTGAATGGGTGAAGCCACATCTTCATCTAATTGAAAGTCCACATCCATAATTGAATTGGTCAGTCTTCAGTGAAACAGTCTAAACAAAAGTTACTTCATAACAATAGGCCAGGACCCACAAGTTTGGATCAGAATTGAAAGAAAATGGCTTTTCTGGGGGTTGGGGTACACAACCATTTCAAATTAGCACATGGTTCCACATTCATTATTTTGCCCATGGGTCTGTTACTTTGCACCATTCTTTGAAGAGACTATTCTCTACCTATTGAATGGAGATATTTGGCACCTTAGCCAAACATCAGTTGGGGGACACTCTAGCCAAACTACAGTTGGCCATAGATGTGAGGGTTGATTGCTGAACTCTCAATTCAATTCCTTAAGTCTATAATACTGTCCTTGTTCCAGTGCTATATGGTCTTGATTATTTTGGGTTTGTAATATCTTTGAAGAACAGGAATGACAGCCCTTGAAATTGAGTCCTTTTTTCAAGATAGATTTTGCTATCCTGGGCACCATATTGCTCCATATGTATTTTTTAAAACTTTTTTATTGACAAATCTTCACACATATACAGTCCATATATGGTGTACAATCAATGACTAACAATATCATTACTTAGTTGTGCATTCATCACCAAGATAATTTTTAGAACATTTGTATAACTTCAGAAAAGGAGAAAAAAAGAAAAACCTCACATATCCCTTACCCCTCAGCTCCTCCCTCTCACTGACCACTAAGTATTTCAACGTACCCAATTTTTTTTTACCCTTTGTACACCTAATATTTATTTATTTTGTATCCATATTTTTAAAATCATCTGTCCATATCCTGGATAAAAAGAGCATCAGAAACAGGTTTTCACAATCACACAGTTATATTATAAAATTTATTTTCTTGTATAATAGTCTTCAAGAGTCATGACTACTGGAACTCAGCTCAACAGTTTCAGATTCTGCCCTCCAGCCACTCCAGCATATGACAAACTAAAAAGGAGTATCTATATAATGTATAAGAATAACCTCCGGGATAACCTCTTGACTCTATTTTAAATCTCTCAGCCATTGAAACTTTATTTTGCCTCATTTCTTTCTTCTCCCTTTGGGTCAAGAAGCCTTTCTCAATCCCATGATGCCATCCTGGTGAATCCCATGACTTGTGTCCTTCTCTGCCAGGGAGATTTACATCCCTGAAAGTCGTGTCCCATGTAGGGTGAGGACAGTTTTATCCCCTGTAGATTTTGCTTAGAGAGAGAGGCCACATCAGAGCAAAAAAAAAAAAGAGATTTTCTTGGGAGTGACCATTAGGTATAATTTTCAGTAGGCTTAGCCTATATTTTTCAGGAATAAATTTCATAGGGGTGAACCCCAATATCGGGTCTCAGCCTATTGAAATTGCTGCCCACATTTCCTGTGCAATATCGGATATTTTCAAATGGGGGAGTTGAAAATTTCCTCCTTTCTCCCAAGACCCCCAAGGGGACTTTGCAAATGCTTCTTTATTCACTGCTCAAATTACTGTTGGATATATCAGGGCATCACACTAACCTGTACAAATCAACAAGTTTTCATGCCTTATTCAAGATTCCATGCAGTTATGGTGTTCAATGAAGCTGACCATAACAGTTAAATTAAGTAATGCACTACCCATAATATAAACCTTGCCCCAACTAAACATTTCTCCCTTTAATCTAACTCAGAAGTTGAAGTTTAAAAATATGCATGATATCATCCTTTACCCTGTATTCTGATCTACTCCAATCCTATCCAGAACAGTTTCATTCACATTTCTAGTTGATGTCTTATCCTTTTTTCAACTTTTTAAAAAGTTCCTGTATGACATACTTTCATAGCCTCAGAGCACTAAATCTGATTCTCAGGTATGACATAAATACCTGAAGTTTCTGGGAATAGCCAGAATATATACAAACAGTTCAGTATCTCAGAATTTAGAAATAGCACTTACAATTCTTGAATATATGTGACTGTTGTAAGAGCTTGCAATGTAGTACACTTTGCAATAGGCTCCAACCTGATAACCCATACCTTTGACTTCAGTTCACTGAGCTTTTCTATTATAGTTTCGATTATAATAGAAATATGAGTAAGGCATGATAATATTTGTCTTTTTGTTTCTGATATTTCATTCAATATACAGTCTTTATGGCTAATTCACATAGTTCCATACTTCAGAACTTTCCTCCTTATGGCCACTCAGGAGTCCATTGTATGTATAAACTACAGTTTCCTCATTCATTCTTCAGTCATTGTACACTTATGCCACCTCTATCCATTGTGAATTATAAACACTGCCACTGTAAGCACCAGTGTACAAATATCCATTGATATCCCTGTACTCAGTTCCTCCAGGTGTATACTGAACAAAGGGTTTACAGGTCATTTGTTAAACCCACCTGAGCCTCATGTCTAACCACTACATGGCCCTCCAAGGGGCTGCACCTCTCAGTTTCCTTACCAACAGTAGATAGGTACATCTCATTCTCTCCAATTTCTCTAGCATTTTTTTCTCTGTTTATTTTGTTTATTTTTTATTTTTTGCATGGACAGGCACCAGGAAGCAAACCCTGGTCTCTGGCATGGCAAGCCAGAATTCTGACCCTGAGCCACCATCACACCACCCTCTCTGTTCAGTTTTAAACAGTTTTATTTGCACATCACACAATCAAACCTAAGTAAATAGACATGCATTTATCACCATAATATATAGGAAGTCATTTCCTTTTCTTCCACAAAGAATAATAACCCCTCTCCCATACCCCCACATGTTGACATTTAGTTTGGCATAATGCCTTTTTTACATTCAGTGGAAGTATATTACAATATTGGTGTTCACTATAAACCCTCAACTTGCATCAGTTGTACATTTTCCTGTATATCATTCATTTTAAACACCTTGCAATTTTGACATTCTTTTATTCTCCTTCCTGCAAAAGTATTTTTTATTTGTACATTTACTCACCATCATTGCCCTCTCTTGGCATTCCTAAGTTATATCATGTCAGTCTTTTTCTCCTATCTTTCCTTCTGTCTTCATACATACCCCAGCCATTCTCCCTCAATCATCCTCATAGTTGATTTCCTTCTGTGTACTTATATAGTTGTACTACAGTCAGGTACTATTGTGCTATCCATTCCTGACTTTTGGGCTGTTTCCATCTTTAGCAATTGTAAATAATGCTGTTATAAATTTGAGTGTGCAAATGTCCATTTGTGCCCTTGCTTTAGTTCCACTGAATATATACCTAGTAATGAAATTGCTGGATCATATGGCAATTCTATATTTAGCTTTCTGAGGAACCAGCAAATTGTCTTCCAGAGTGGTTGTACCATTTTACATTCCCTCCACCAGTGGATAAATGTGCTTCTTTCTCCATGTCATCTCCTGCACGTGGTGTTGTCTTGTTTTTTTGTTGATGTTGTTTGTTTTTGGTAATGAATATTCTAGTGGGTGTGAGATGATATTTCATTGTGGTTTTGATTTGCATTTCCCTAATAACAAGTGAAGTTTGCATCATTTCATATGCATTTTAGCCATTTGTATTTCCTTTTCTGAAAAGTATCTCTTCATATCTTTTACCCATTTTGTAATTCAGTTGTTTGTCTTTTTGTTGTTGAGCTGAGGAATTTCCTTATATACTCTGGAAACTGAATGCTTATCTGATATGTGTTTTCCAAATATTGTCTCTCATTGTGTGGTCTGTCTTTTTACTTTCCTGATGAAGTTTTTTGATGCACAAAAGTGTTTAATTTTGAGGAGATTCTATTTATCTATTTCTTTCTTCAGTGCTTATGCTTTGGGTGTAAGGTCTAGGAAACTGACTCCTATTACATGATTTATAAGATATCCCCTACATTTTCTTCTAAAAGTTTTATGGTCTTAGCTCTAATATCTAAGTCTTTGATTCATTTTTGAGTTAATTTTTGTATAAGGTGTGACATATGGATATTCATTCATTGTTTTCCATATGGATATCCAGTTCTCCAAGCACCACTTACTGAAGAGGCTGCTCTTTCCCAAATAGCTTGGCTTGACTATCTTATCAAAGGTCAGTTTTACATAGATGAAATGAAATGGTCTATTTCTGAACACTCAATTTGATTCTACTGGTCAGTGTATTTATGTTTATGCCATTACTATGCTCTTTTGACCACTACAGCTTCATAATATGCTTTTAAGTCAAGTGGTGTGAAGTCTCCCATTTCATTTCTTTTTCTGAAGATATTTTTAGCTATATTTTTAGATATTTTGGGCACGCTGCTCTTCCAAATAAATTTGGTTATTAGTTTTCCTATTTCTGCAATGTAATTTGTGGGGATTTTTTAATGTTTTTTTTTAAAAGCATAATTCCTTTATTAAATTTTTGGGGGCTACACGGTAGTTCTTTTTGATGTGTAGCTTCATTTTTTTAAAATACAGTTTTATTGAGGTATACTTACACACTACACAAATCACCAGAAGTATACAATCACTGGCTCACAGTATTATCACATAGTTGTGCATACAGCCCCATAATCAATTTTAGAACGTTTTCCTTGCAACAGAATGGAAATAAAAATAAAAAACAAAACCCAAATCCTCCCATACCCCTTATCCCTCCTCCAAGACCCACCCATTGACCCATTGTATTGGTGTGGTACATTTGTTTACTGTTAATGAAAGAATATTAGAATATTACTGTTAACCACAGTCCATAGTTTGCAATAGATACATTTCCCCCATGTATCATCTATCTTTTTAGATATTTGTTCCCCTATTATTTGTTTATTTTTAATCCATAAATTTTACTTATCTGTCCATACCATAGATAAAAGGAACATCAGTCACAAGGTTTCCACAATCACACGGTCACATTGCAAAGGCTATATCATTATAGAATTGTCTTCAAGTAACATGACTAATGGAACACAGCTCTGCAGTTTCAGGCACCTCTCTCTAGTCTCTCTAATACACCTTAGACTAAAAGAGGGATATTTACATAATGCATAAGAATAACCTCCAAGGCAACCTCTCAACTCAATATAATATAATAATATAATATAATATTATTGTAATTAATATAGTTATTACTGCAATAAATATAATGAAATACCTGTACATTTAATTAGATATATTTTCAATGCAAATATAATTAAATTATAAATTGCTTTAAATTTAACTGATTATTTATATATGATATAAATACCTTAAAAGGATAATTCCGGTTTCCTCTTTACTGTTTTGTGCTATTTCCATATACATTTCTTCTTCATATATTATAAAACTTGCAATTTATTTGCTATTATTTTGCTTTTTTATGAATTCTATGTTAAATAACTTAAGAAGAAAACAAATACATGGTAATATATATAGAATGTGGAAACACCACATTCTATCCAGAGGGACTAGACCAATCTACAGCCTCACCAAAAGTGAATAGGTAAACCTCTCTCCCCACATCTTCTCCAGTGCTTGTATTTCTCTCTTTATTTGTTTAAGTTATATTCATATACCACACTACATTCTAAGTAAACAATCAATGGCTCCTGGTATACTCACATAGTTATGAATTCACTACCATAATCTATATGAGAACATTTACATTTCTTATGTAAAGAAAGAAGAGAAAGAAATAAATAAGAAAATAAAAAGGCAAACAACAACAACATGCATCAAAACCCCTCCCTTATACTCCCCTTTTATTGACATTTGCTTTGGTACATTGCCTTTGTTATAATGAATGGAAGAATATTACAATGCTATTGTTAATTATATGCCCATGTTTGGATTGATTTTCCCATATATTATCACATTTTCACCACCTTGGAATGTTGGCATAAATTTGCTTTCCCTCCTGTAAAAACTTTCTTATATTTTTACATTTAATCACCATTATTGCCCCCTCTAGATTTCAATAATTTATACTGTCCCAGTTTTTGACCTCTGTCTTTCCCTCTGGTGTCATATGACCTTAGTTTTCCTCTTTCAACCATAATCACACTCTTCTCTAAACATCCCTGTCTTGCACTACCTGTCTGCAGTGCTCCCTTTAGTATTTCTTGAAAAGAAGATTTCTTGTTCATACAATCTCACAGTGTCTGTGTGTCTGAAGATATTTTAAACTCTCCCTCATTTTTCTTTTTTGCATGGGCAGGCACCAGTAATTGAACCCATGTCTCTGGCATGACAGGCAAGAATTCTGTCACTGAGCCACCATTGCACTGCTCCTCAATTTTTGAAGGACATTTTTCACAGGTATAGAAGTCTCAGTTGGCAGTTTTTCACTTTCAGTATCTTAAATATATCATACTACCACCTTTTTGTCTTCATAGTGTGTACTGATTTATTCACACATGATCTTATCAATCTTCCCTTGTATATGATAGATTGCTTTTTCTCTTGTTGCTTTCAGAAGCCTCTCTTTGTCTTAGGCATTTGATAATCTGATCAGTAAGCATCTTGAAGAAAGGCCATTGAGATCCATTCTGTTTGGGGTACTGTGTGCTTCTTGGATGTGTACTTGTATGTTTTTCATAAGAGTTAGGAAATTTTCAATGATTATTTCATGTATCATTCTATCTGATACTAATTCAACTAATTAAAGATGTTCAAATAAATCTTCGAAATCAAATCAATGAGTTGAAGGAAAATATGGTTTTCCCTTTCTTTTCCCTTCTTTTCTCCTTCTGGGACAATTATAACATGTATATTCATGTGCATGATGTTGATATTCAATTCCCTGTAATCCCGCACATATTTTCCATCCTTTTCCCTATCAGTTTCTATGTGTAGGATTTCAAATGTCCTGTCTCCTAGTTTATTAATCCCATCTTCTGCCTCTTAAAATCTGCTATTGTAGGTCCCTTTTGTGTTTTTCACCTCTTTTATTGTGACTTCATTCACATAACACTGCCATTTGTGTATTTCTAGATTTTGAGATCTTCAGTATGGTCACCCAGAATTTTCCTTACATCCTTCAACCCTTTTACCATATTTTCTTTCAACTCATTGATTTGATTTTGAAGATTTACTTTAACATCTTTAATTAGTTGCTTTAACTTCTGTATCTCATTTAAAATGTTGGTTTATTCCTTTGATTGGACTATATCTTCATGCTCTTAGCATGACTTGTGATTTTTGCTGATGCCTAAGCATCTTTATCCTTGATTAGCTTATTCTGGAGGTCATCACCTTCTTTTTGTCTGTGGTTTTCTTGTTGTTTATCTTTGTTTTCCATCTAATATTCAATTCAATTTAATCTAGATTCTAGCATACCTTCTCTTTAATTGATGAGAATTTTTCATCTTTTGTTTTGCTGTTTCTTACCCTACCTATATGGACATCTTTTAGAGAAAGGTTGAGTCTCAGGTAGATGGCATAATGAGAATCAAGTTTCCCTGAGGATGAGACCCAGAAGGGTGCAAGTTTTTCCTGTGTTGCATCTTGATTCTCTGCTTTTCCTATCATGCTCATCATGTCACTTGTCAGCCAACAGCTTCCCTTGGATGTAAAGCAGTATAGTGCCTTTAATACTCAGCATATCCTGTCCCTGCCAGGAGCATAGTTGAAGCTGAGGTAGATTGTGGGTTTAAGCTATTTCTGCTTTCCAGCCCCTTGGGTCTGAATTTTCTGAATGAGAGCACCACTTGTGCTGGGCCCTGCTCCACTCCATGTTTTCTGGGGGGAAAGTATGCCTCTTCTGGTAATTATGCCTTTCACATGATTAGCAACTTTGTCTCTTATGTACCCCTTAATTATGTTGTTGCCTGGGGCAGTGCTAATAATTAAAAATATCTGGGGCTTTCTTTAATGGAATGCTAAAATTTTTAATTAAAAAAAGAAATAAAATATCCTTTTCAGAGCTGGTCCTTAGCCCCCCTGTTTTGCCAATCAAAATCTGGAGTTGGTACTGGCCCTATGTGCACCTTTTATTGGGCAACAACCTTTTTCCAGTATTCTGCCTGTGGCTAAATCCAAAAGATCCCTCTCTTTCTCTTTCTTGTGTAATCCTTGCCTCCTCTCTACTGGAAGATACCTCAGAGTTCCTGTCCTGCCTGCTCAGGGCTTGTCTGCGCTTGGAGATTGTATTTAGCAGTCCTAATTTATTAATTCTATAATGAGAACTTGCTTGGGCTTCCTTTGACTTGCCTCTAGTAGAGGTTACTTCTTTTTCTCACAGGGAAGTGACTCCAAAACACCCTGCAGTGCCAATAGGGGCAGGGTGCAAGGCACCTTGAAAGACTTTACTTACCATCCTGCACTGTGACCTCTGACTTTCCACTGATTCCAGACTTGTGTGTATGTGGCCAGTCACAGAAGTCACCCAATTGTTCCAGACATTTCCTAAGTATTTACTGCCCACAGTGCTATTTTGCTGCATTATTTCAATCAATTTTGGGAAAGCACAGGTTAGAAATAGTGCTTCTGCAAGGAGAAAAGGAATAATTCTACAAAATAAACACACAGATTTGATCATGGAACTTCCCTTTAACAATGGTTAATCAGTTACCCTGTGTGTTGATCTTTTCACCATGAAATGCAATTCATAACATCTAGTCAAACTATTTATCTGATTGCATAGGAGAGTGCAATAGGAAAATAATGAAAAAGCATGCGATTCTTCAGATAGATCAAATGTTCATTTTGTGGATTTGGTACAAGTAGATAATTTCCAAATCTGAATGCCTTTCTTGTATTTAGCAAGGATCTGATAAAATTAGAGACAATGTGTAGAAAAACAGTGAACAGTTATGCATAATTTACTTCAATGAGCTTTTATGTTCCTTGAACCTCATAATGCAGTCACAAAAGACTTCTAGTAAGATTCTAAACAAAGAATGATTGTATAAACATTTTAAAACATCTCCCTTAATATAACCTACATCTTGTACACACACACACACACACACACACACACACACACACAGACAATAAATTCAAGATTTTAGCTTACCAATAAATGACTGTGTAATAATTAGAGAAAAAGAGTACAATAAACAACAAGGTATCACGCTTGTCAGCCTGGTTCAGCATGAGTATTTATTTGTATCTGTTGCTTTGACTAAGTTCATTTCCTTTTACTTTATCTCTCAAATCTTTCTGGTTCTTTTCCATTCTAAATTCAACCGCTCATTCACCTTTGTACTTTTTAATTGTAGCATCTGGTCCACAGTTAATTTATTTCCCTTATTCATTATTTTTGTGGCTCTCTCACTGTTATTTCCTGGAGACACAAGAAGACGCTGAGACTACCCATGTTTAAGAAGATAGAGAGGTGGACATTTGTCCTAAATCAGAAAATTCTTTCAAAGTTCAAATTTACAGCTTAAGCACTAGGAAATTAGATAATTACCTCTGAATGCTCAAAGGAATAACTGAAGCTTTTCAATAGAATTTCAGTCATCTATATTTTTGAGTGTCTGTACACTTTCTTCAAGGAAGATAAGATAGAAACACATAGTGAAGTAATATTTACTTATATCTAGCTATAGGCCAGAAATGGGACAAATTACTTCACATAAATTATGGTATTTATTCCTATAAATAATCATATAGTAAAAATAAAAAAGTGTCAAAGTGGTAAAACTTATTTCAAACACATATAATGTGCAAAAGTGTATTTTTAAAAGTATAAGTCAATGTAAAAAATCAGTCTTAAAAATGGCAATACAAATGACTAATGGGCAAAAGAACCAATTTTACAAGGGACATTTCTCTTTACCAAAAGAATTATATATAAATGAACTAAATTTCATTCATAGTTAAACACATTGAAATAAAAATCCCAATTACATATAGTTTTCATCTATTTTCTTAAATGAAATTTTGGTGAATTTTTGTTAACATATGGTCCTGGAAAAGGAAATGTAAACCATCAGTCTCATATATTTTTGATAGGAGTTTAAGTGGGTATACATGTTTTTAGGGAATGACATATTATCTCTATTATAAAATCCCAGTTTATAATAATAAACTGTAGATAGACATCAACCCAGATAGTCACTTTCATGTAGAAAGTCAATCATTGCAACCCTTTCCATGGTACTAAAATATAGGAAACAAATGGTCATCAAAAGGCTACTGGATAAATTAGATATGATGCAAACATTGATAAAATAAAGCAAATATATAGGCAATGGTCTCTATAATATACTGTAAAGTGTGAAAGTGAGAACTACATGCTTAGAATGGTAAAATTTTCATTAAAAGCAGAATAATATATATTAAACTCATGCTTTTATATAAATGAATTTTGTATATAAGAGTCACAAGGAAAAGCCTAATAACTGTATTCTCTGTGGAGGCAAACTGCTTTCTGGGAATCATAAATGGGAAGAGGACCTACATTTTAAGATATTTGCTCTTTGGTTATATTTGAAAATATGTCACAATCATGTGCCACATTGAAGTAGAAAGATATTTTAAATCTTATCTTGGGAGTTGATGTGATTATGTATTTACACTGGCATATCACCAGGACCTCAAAACTCTTCTGACATAGGCAGGAGGAACAGCAACATTGTTAAGGCAATATTAATACTCAGGAGTTTGGGCAAGATGATGAATCAGGTATGAAGTAGTTCAAAACTCTGTGCCCTTAACATTATTTAAAACCACACTATCATTAATTGTAGTTTCACTTGAATTCTTGGATGTTTTCCAATTTTATTGTTTGGCAAAATCCTTGAGCATAATGATATGAATAATTGCATGCATTTTCTATCACCAAAATGATTAGACAGAGACATGGATAGGTAGAGATGATAGACTGGCAAAGTAGATAGATACAGATATACATGTATACATATATATAATTTCACATAATTGATATGCAATAGAATTGAATGTAATAGGAATTACATACATTAGAATTAAGCAATATAAGAACAATGATTTCTTTTCATCTGTTCACTGTTGAATTTCAGCATCTAGAATAAAACTAGGTACTTAAATATTATTTGTTGAATGAACATAATGATTAAAGAGGATCTTCCATAGGTATAATTCTACAGTGTCCAACAGTATTTTCTACTTACTTCCAATTGAGAAGATGGGAAACCTGCAACCTATTATGCCCATGAAGAAATCATCACTTCTCATGATGTATTTCCTGGAACAACCAAACAGATAACTGGTAGTTTGCTTGTCCCATTCACTACCAACTACCACTGGCCCTTAACTTGTACCCATTCCCATAAAAAATGATGTGCATATATTTTATTTACAACTTCCCAGTTTAGATAGTAAATCACTCTTAGAAGTGTGCCTACACTATATCCTTCCACTGTGCCTGGTATTTATGAGATACTTACCAAGGAATTGACAGGTTGACTTTCTCTGAACATTAACAAATTCACTTGTTATTCTCTAGTGAAAATCTTACCAGTTTTTATGAATACATAAGGATATTCTTGTGCTCTTTTTTTCCTTAAAATGATTTGGAAATGCCTGATTCAGAAAAGAATAAAAGTGCTTCTAAAATGCTCTGATTGTTCTGGGGAAAAAAGAGGCATATAGATTTCTCATCTGCTTCCTAGAACACATGCTAAGATATTTCCAGTTTGATTCCAGCCTTTCTAAAACTCCACAATCATCCAAGATTTTATCAGGGGAATGTGTGTTTTTGGCTTTCCCTGGAGGAATATTTAGCATAAATGATGCTAAATATCAGAATCCAGAGAACGTCATTCACAAAAGTGTCCCTTCCCTCCCAATTAAGAAACATGAGCTAGATTTGAGAAAAAGCTTAATTTTCAATTTGGGTTTTTATATTTTGGGAAATAGGTGGCTTATTTATGTAATTTAAGGTGTTAATTGAGAACTAACTAGCATTCCTTGACCAGAAAAAGAATTCATGTTTATCTAGTGACCAGACATTGGATTCTAATACCATTTTCTAATAAAAGGGGGCAGGATTTCTTGGAAACTTGCTTAATTCTAGATATATGGCTATATCATGACAGAGCAAGGATAAGCCTAATGTTTAGAATTATGGAGATATCATCAAAGTAGCAAAAGCCTGTCTCTAGAAAAGGAAAAAGGGTGGGATATTTGGATTACAGGATTCTTTGAGTTGTTATCATGTTCATGTACTATTTTCATAAAAATAATATATTTTAAAATAATATCATCTGTGTCAGTGTATCAAAATGTGAAATTAAGAATGCTTTTTAAATCTCACACACTTGTTAAAGTTTTCCCTTATTCATGTCATTATTTTTAGTTTGAAATCGTTTTCTTAAAAATTTAAGTATCACGGATTTCTTAAGTTTTTCTGAGTAATAGTGTGTCATGATAGGGAGAGGATGTGGGCTATTACAAGTAAACTGGATTTCATCACTGTATCTGAGAGGCAATTCTGACTACAAAGAGCAGGCATTTCTCTACAGCCAGTGAGCAGGAAGTTTAAATACTCTCGATGTGTAATAAGCAATTAGAGCAAAGGAATCAAGTGGCAAACTTCATGGAGGAGTTGGGCAGCTTCTGTGTGGTGCTTTTCTTTGCAATTACAAAGTTTATCTCATAAATGTTACAGTAGACACAGTGCTCTGCATTTGAGACTGCTTTATTTTTCCATGTGTTTATTTCACAATGGTTTGAGTAAACACATTCATACTCCCTTTAAAATGAGTATCTCCCATTTTAATTCCTTGGTAACAATGAAAGTACTATGGCTGAAGGAAATCACTTGTTAAGCATATATATCCTTATCTCTCTATCCGTCTATCTATCTAATCTATTTTTCCATCTATCCACTCTCACATCCATCCATTTATATAACTCTGATCTACCTAATCATCCATTCTTATAACAACACTGGCTTATAAATCCCTTTCCTACATTACTGAATTTTATCCTACAATCTTGTGAAATAGATACGGACAGAATTTTTAACCTGGTAAAGCAGTGAAAACACTCAGAACCTTGCAGTTTGAGTCATCTGTTGATGATTACAGAACTAATAAATTATGGGGCAGAGAAATAAATCCACATTTCTTTCCTCCTCTGCCTCTATTCTCCCACTCTTTTAACTCCATTCTGGATGCATTCATTTTCTAATTGCTTTCTGAGGACACCATATGCCAGATTCCTTCCTTTAGGCTTCTTCTGTGCTTATCCCTACCATGTGGAAATCCCACCACCTGGAATGCTCTTGCCTCAGATGTCTGACTTGCTCACCTCCTTAAGGACTTTGATCATGTCTCACCCTCCTTGTGAGGCTTACCCTACCCACTTTGTAAATTGATCTTCATACTTCACTCTATCCCTAACCTCAATTCTGATATTACAACCTACAGCAATAAGATGGGTCTCCTGAGTTATGAAGTGTCTTAGAAAATATTGTATTTTCATCTGTTAATTTTAGTAAAGAACCAATAAGACTCTATGGTCAGATAGATCTGGAAGAAATTTTAACTCTTGTTATTTGATTTTATTGCTTTAGACTAGAGGAAGAGTGGTTATTAAAGAGGATTTTTTTCCTGATACATTCAAGAAGAATGTTAACTTCTAAACAACTTGTAGTAACCTTCACTTAAATTTTTCAACAATTGCAGAGAAGACCTGAGTTTTCTTCCTTTGTTACTCAAGGTCTAAGAAAGTGGATACCAAGTCCATCCATTGTGAGTGAAGGATGAATGTGTGAGGATGATAAACATAAATTAAAGAAAAAGGCACAAAAATATATTTAAATATTTTAAAGAAAAATGTGAAGTGTGACTTATTAAAATGCACCAGGGATGATTAGCTCTATAGTGAGATCAAAGGGGTGGGAGGGAAGGACAGAGGAAAGAGGAAATGGTGGGTCACACTGTGCCTCCTTTCTCTGGACTTCACTTCTTCCTGGGTAGGCATCCTTAATGGTCAAATCTCAAAGACATCAGAAGTCAGTATATGCACTCATAAAGTATAGCTAATTTTGAATCCTATTTGGTGGCCACAGAAAACTTTAAATAGTTAAGCCTGCCTTTACACATCACCACTCCTAAAAATGTCAATTATTCCTCCACAGATAAGGCAAAGAGCAAAGACACATGAGCAGAAGCCAATTCACAAGTTTATTTATAAATAACATATATATATATATATATATAATGTGGGGAAGATAGATAAGGGCCCATTCATGCAAATGAGTATGGGGAAATGAGGCATTTACAGGCAGCAAGTATGGATCCTGTCAGCTCAAAGACAAGAGAAAAAGGCCCAGAGATTTTGTCTGTCTTGTTAATTCTCAAGCCAGGGATGGCACAGCTGATGATACTTGTAGATCTCTCTTCTACTCTCTACTGTGGAATTTCTGAATTATACTGCATTGAATTCTTATGCCTCCAACACACACACACAAACACACACACACACACACACGCAAGCACACATCAAAGTGTGCCTCCAGCTTGTTTCAAGGGGCATGTTGAGTTTGACATCACTAGAATGAAGTATGCTTCTTTCCAGAAGTGCAAAGTCCATTCATGAGGATACCAGATCCACATTATTTCCTGAGTAAGCTTCTGCTTCTAATGGACTGAGATCCTGTATCTTGTGCTTGAAAAAATGACTGCTTTGAGCCTTGGGTGTTGATGGAAATGCCTCAAAGGCAAGATATCTATTTGCCTTGACTATACCAGAGGTAAAATTGTTTTGACCAAAGTTGCTGACAAAAGGGACACCACACAAAGGTGTGGTGTTTTCCTCTCCCATTTCATCCTCTTAGCTATGGCCAGGTGTTCCTCAGGTGTTCAAGTGGAAGCTAGAGGTCTTCCAAGCACAGGTTTGGCAGTGAACATCTATGCTTTGGCCAGTTTGGTCCCAGGTTGCCTGAAGAAAGGGGGAACAGAAGGGCCCTCAAACACAGGTGTGTTGTCCCCTATCTCTGTATCACTTGTGCTCTGGACAGGTTGTCCCCAGGTGCCCTGATGGAAAGAGGGAGCATATGGGCCCCCAAATACTTATGATGCAGTCCTCTCCTACAGTACCACCTGCTCTGTGAATAGGTGGGTCCCAGGTGTTCTGCAGATTTACCTATAAAACAGGCATGTTGATGGTCCCTTGTATCACAATTGGTACACTCAGGCCAGTTGTGGCCTGTGGAACAGGTGTGGTGCTGGGTCTTCTGCCCCAAATCTAAGAGCTCCAGAACTGGGTTCTGCAGCAGGCACACTGATGCCACAGCTCCTAGTTCCCATCAGGGCTGCAGGTTCCATAAAGGGAAATGGGATTGGATTGGTCTTTGCAAACACTGAGCTACTATCCCCCATGTCCTTGTGGCATTTCCAAAGCCAGATGTCATGGTTGTGTCAGTGGAGGAAACACCTATGTTGTTCCCAAAGAGCTTCTGGGTGCTAATAGGAGTTCCAGAGCTGGATCTTGGTAATGTCAGTTCTGCAAATGCTGGTAATGTGTTGCTGCCATGGGGTGGCTGGGCAGCAGGAGAGCTTAAGTGTGCAGCTTATGCTGGGCCTGCAAATTTTCCAAAAGGACAAAGTGGCCAAAGATCATTGCTTCCAGCAGCTGCCCAATGAGTTCCCAAATATGGGTTAATGAGTGGCTCCTGAGTAAAATGGAAAGTTGAATGTTGCAGCAGGACGGTTGACTGACTGTACAGGCAAGCCAGTGTAGACTTGTTTTGAGGCAATGCTGCCATTGTATGGTGTGTTCTCAGAACCAGGAAGCACCGTGTGAAATGAGAAGTTCACACTGGAGATGGGAGGAGACTGGAGACAGATGATAGCCTGGGAAGGGGATGTGGTATCAATATCTTCAGTATCAAACCCAATCTGGGAAGTAGGTGTAGTATCCATATTTTCAGCATTAAACCAAGTCTTGGGAGGAGGTATGGTATCCATATCTTCAGTATCAAACACAGGCTTAGAAGTTGGACCTGCAAAAATGCTGCCAGGTGGAGGGCAAGTGGCCATAGTTGGAGTGGAGAGGCCATTGAAAAGAGGAGTGCTGGGAAAAGTGGATCTTGCTGCTGTCCATGACAAACCCCCAATGTGGGCTGAGGAGTGGCTCCTGGGCTAAAAGGAAGCTGGAAAACTGGGGTGGGTGCACTGCCAATAAATGTAGTTGGGTTCCTGGAGACAGGGGCCTTTGCAGTGGATACCTGCTGTATAGTGTAATGGGCATGGGAAAATTGGAACAAATTCACAATAGGCATTGGGGAAGACCTGAAAATGACAACTAGGGAAGGTAGATTGGTGACCATAACAATTATATGAGGGTCTGAAGTAGGCTGGAAGACATACTGTGGAAATATGCTGTTTGTGATTGTGGAAGTAACCATGGTAGTAATGATAGGCTGGCTGATGAAGACAGGGGTGCTGGTGGAAGTGACTTTTAGAGAAGTCAGCCAGAATAAAGGAGGAGGGTTTATACACAAAGGCATAGATGATTGCTTTATGAGGGTGGTATGATTGAAAGGGAGTGATGATAAGATGCTAGGCAGTATGGGGAGGTCAGAAATAAAAGATTTTTCAACTCTGAGTGAATGTGAATGGTCTTTGTTCTCAGTTACTAGAACCTCAGGGAAAGGATTGAATCTAAATGGAGACAGAGATTGTGTAGGAACAGCAAGAGGAGAGTTAGGAACTGATATGTGATCATTAATATTTGGTGCAGGGGTAGATACAGGTTTTGACAGGATTGGGATGATGGCAGAGAGGGCAGTCAGGTCAGCAATTGTTGTTGAGTAGTAACTAGAATCAGCAGGGTGAAAGTGGCTTGAGTCAGTCAGTGTGTCTGCAGTCCCACAGCAGGCAAAGAGAAACAAAGAGAAGGAAGATTCAGGCTCAGTGACACTGCATTCTGTTATGGCCTTAATTTCATTCACCTCTAAGACATTGTGGCCGTGTCTTGGCTCAGCATTCTTCCCAAGTTCTGCATCTTTAGCAGTAGCTATCCAAGGAATCTTTTGAAGTAGGGACAATTCACCCCCATCACATGGCACTGGCCACAGCATACCAAGTTTCCTTTTATGGCATCTAAAACTGACAGGTGTGGAGGGGAGAAGTGTTCCTTGATGGGGTATCTGCATAATTTTCTCCTGGTATTTCCTTTCCTTGGCTGTGAACCTGGAGAGCTAAGCACATGGCCTTAACACAGCAGTGCCTCTTACAGCCTATCTGGTAGCAGGGGGCAGGATGAGGCTGGGGCACATAGCGCTGTTGCACCTGGATCACATCTTCCAAGAGGTAGGATACCTCTGGAAGTTATGGGTATACTTGTGATGGCACAATCATTGACAGATAATCTCACAGACACCTCCTGCACTGTCTGACACAAGCCATTTTCTGAGTGTTTGGAAGATAAGTTTTCCTTCAGAGACTCAGGACTTTACTAGAAGGAGGTGACCACTCCATCCATCTCCAGGGGCTTGGATGTTGATGGTTTATCCTCACTGCTATGGGAACACCATCTTTGATCTTCCCGCTCCCTGGTCTCTGTGTGGCCTTTCTCCTCATCTATTAACCGTTTGCTTCCATCTCCTGGGACCCTCAGTTCAATCTCATTTATTCAAGTCTGTGGAAAGTGGCAGGATGTTATTAGCTTTCTAGAGATGATGGATGGCTCAGGTGGCAAACAGAGGAGAGTAAATTTGTGCCCTGGTGGAGAGATCCTTACCATCCCAGAAAAGTAATTGAACATTTTGGAGTCATAAGGAGACAAAACCAGTTTATTCAGAGAATTCCATCTAGGTACAAAAGGAAGAACCCTTAGGGAGGATAACTGACTCTGCTGGATTGTATATCTCCTCTTAAGGGCAATGTAAATCTCAGAATGTATCTTCCTGTTACTCTGGTTCAAGAACCTGTGGAATAGACCATGGAGAGGTGCAGGGGTAGCAGGGTGATTTTGAACTTCCAGAGGAATGCCGCAGGAGGGATGAGTAGGTGGGGGTCTGTTGGGCCCAGAGCAGCAGCTGTGGGGCAGGGAGCATATCTTGCTCAGGATATTACCCATGAAAAGCAACTTGTAGCACTTTCTAATCAGAGGAGTGGGGTATGAAACTCCAGAGCAGTTTCCTAGTGTCCAATCCCTCTTAGGCAAAGACTGCACTGCTATCTTGTGTCTGAAGCTTGTGACTCAGCATAATCAGGACATGTAACAAGGGAAGGGTTTGTAGCAGAGGGAGTTCAAGTGATGGATAGGGATGGATGTGAAGGAAGGGCTGGGAGAAAAGTTGTCAAAGGTCAAAGTATGAGGCCCAATGGCCTCACCTCAGCAGTACTAGTTACTCTAGTACCAAGGACATTCTGTCAATGAACATCATATATCAGGCTACTGAAGATTTCTGGGGAGGGCCTGCAAAGCCCCAATGTGCCCAGATGCTGCACTCTACAATATTCTTTCCTGGAACAGCCAGGTTCTCTTCACTTCTTTTAACACATTTGATTAAAACAACACTTAAGACTTAGAGCTTCCCTTGGATCACATAAATAAACATGCCCAAACCAGGATTTGAACTCAGCTTGTGTGTTTCCAGAAATCATTCACTTAACCACCAGACTGTAGTACCTTCTTATCATGTAGGTGTGTCTAAAGATAGAACTTAGGGCATTTAGCACCATGGTACATATATAATGAATACATTCACTTGCGTAATAAGAGCTCTTCTTTGGTTCAACTCAGAAATCCATCTTGGCCCACACTGGGTTGTTCCAATCTCATCAGAAAATGTGGAACAGGGATTACTGATTGTCAGCATAGCACCACTGGGCATTTTTCTTCTAATTGAGCCTGGTTGTCACTTCTTTTTTGTCTGGTTTGAAAGTTTCAAGTATGTGAGGACTTTAATTTAGGTCAAATTTGATCTATCCTGGAAAAATTTTATCAGGACTATTCCATATGGATGAGAGGCCAACTTCTCCAGTACTCTTCGAATATGCTAGCAAGGCATCTCATCCATGACTAGGAAGCAAATAGGTCATTTCTAGCTAATAGCAGAGCAATGTATTGGATTAAAATATGATCAATACATATTTGTCATTTTGAGTAAGTCAGTTGTGTCTACTCTTAATGCCACAAAATTGGCCACTAAATGTTAACTTTGGAGATTCTTATGCCTGAGAAAGAAGACATGTTTTTTGATGTCTAGGACAAGACATGTATTTCTCTTCGAGGATCTGTCATCTTCAGTATGACAAGAATGATTTGAGGGGTCCGGAGCTCCTCCCTCCCTCCTTCCCGGGCCGGCTGAGAGTCTCGGAGAGGCAAGTTTCCCAAGCCATGGTGGCCGGCACCCCTCTTTTGCGGGCGGCTTCCTGGTCTGGCTACGAGTCTCGGATCAGAGGGCTACCCAAGCCGCGGTGGCCCTCACCCGTGGGCGGCTCCCTGGTCCGGTGGCGAATTCCCCAAGCTGCGGTGGCCTGCAACCAATGCCCCTCCCCCGCAGGCAGCTTCCTGGTCCAGTACCGAATTCCCCAGGCCCGCTGCAGCTGGCGACTGACACTGCTCCAGGGAGAGGAGGGAATTTCCGACAGTGGCAGGGACTGGGTCCAACCAAACACCAATAGGGAAATTAATAAAGGAGCCACAGGGTCCCCTCAAGCCATGGCGGTGGACGGCCCCACCATGCGCAGCCCCCTGAACCAACTGAGAGAATTGGATCAGAAATCCCCAGGCTGTGGAGAACAGTGACCGGGGGATCCCTTCCAAACACGTGAGACAAACGTGTGCCACGAGCGCCACATACTGGACAGGATAAGAAAAACAGAACCCAGAGAATTCACAGAAAAATCTTACAACTTTGTTGGGTCCGACACCCACGGAAATCTGACTAAATGCCCAGACGCCAGCAGCAGAAGATAACGGTCCACGCTCAGAAGATTGAGAATATGGCCCAGTCAAAGGAACAAACCAATAGTTCAAATGAGATACAAGAGCTGAGACAACTAATGCTGAATATACGAACAGAAATGGAAAAACTCTTCAAAAAGGAAATCGAGAAATTGAGGGAAGACATGAAGAAGACATGGGCTGAACAAAAAGAAGAAATAGAAAAACTGAAAAAACAAATCACAGAACTTATGGAAGTGAAGGATAAAGTAGAAAAGGTGGAAAAAACAATGGATACCTACAATGATAGATTTAAAGACACAGAAGAGAGAATTAGTGATTTGGAGGATGGAACATCTGAATTCCAAAAAGAAACAGAAACTATAGGGAAAAGAATGGAAAAATTTGAACAGGGTATCAGGGAACTCAAGGACAATATGAACCGCACAAATATACGTGTTGTGGGTGTCCCAGAAGGAGAAGAGAAGGGAAAAGGAGGAGAAAAACTAATGGAAGAAATTATCACTGAAAATTTCCAAACTCTTATGAAAGACCTAAAATTACAGATCCAAGAAGTGCAGCACACCCCAAAGAGATTAGACCCAAATAGGCATTCTCCAAGACACTTACTAGTTAGAATGTCAGAGGTCAAAGAGAAAGAGAGGATCTTGAAAGCAGCAAGAGAAAAACAATCCATCACATACAAGGGAAACCCAATAAGACTATGTGTAGATTTCTCAGCAGAAACCATGGAAGCTAGAAGACAGTGGGATGATATATTTAAATTACTAAAAGAGAAAAACTGCCAACCAAGACTCCTATATCCAGCAAAATTATCCTTCAAAAATGAGGGAGAAATTAAAACATTCTCAGACAAAAAGTCACTGAGAGAATTTGTGACCAAGAGACCAGCTCTGCAAGAAATACTAAAGTGAGCACTAGAGTCAGATATGAAAAGACAGAAGAGAGAGGTATGGAGAAGAGTGTAGAAAGAAGGAAAATCAGATATGATATATATAATACAAAAGGCAAAATGTTAGAGGAAAATATTATCCAAACAGTAATAACACTAAATGACAATGGACTGAATTCCCCAATCAAAAGACAAAGATTGGCAGAATGGATTAAAGAACAGGATCCTTCTATATGCTGTCTACAGGAAACACATCTTAGACCCAAAGATAAACATTGGTTGAAAGTGAAAAGTTGGGAAAAGATATTTCATGAAAATAACAACCAGAAAATAGCAGGAGTGGCTATACTAATATCCAACAAATTAGACTTCAAATGTAAAACAGTTAAAAGAGACAAAGAAGGACACTATATACTAATAAAAGGAACAATTAAACAGAAGACATAACAATCATAAATATTTACGCACTGAACCAGAATGCCCCAAAATACATGAGGAATACACTGCAATCACTGAAAAGGGAAGTAGACTCACATACCATAATAGTTGGAGACTTCAACTCACCACTCTCATCAATGGACAGAACATCTAGACAGAGGATCAATAAAGAAATAGAGAATCTGAATATTACTATAAAGGAGCTAGACTTAACAGACATTTATAGGACATTACATCCCACAACAGCAGGATACACCTTTTTCTCAAGTGCTCATGGAACATTCTCAAAGATAGACCATATGCTGGGTCACAAAGCAAGTCTTAACAAATTTAAAAAGATTGAAATCATACACAACACTTTCTCGGATCATAAAGGAATGAAGTTGGAAATTAATAATAGGCCAAGTGCCAGAAAATTCACAAATACGTGGAGGCTCAACAGCACACTCTTAAACAACGACTGGGTCAAAGAAGAAATTGCTAGAGAAATTAGCAAATACCTCGAGGCGAATGAAAATGAAAACACAACATTTCAAAATTTATGGGATGCAGCAAAGGCAGTGCTAAGAGGGAAATTTATTGCCCTAAATGCCTATATCAGAAAAGAAGAAAAGGCAAAAATGCAGGAATTAACTGTCCACTTGGAAGAACTGGAGAAAGAACAGCAAACTAATCCCAAAGCAAGCAAAAGGAAAGAAATAAAAAGATTAGAGCAGAAATGAATGAAATTGAAAACATGAAAACAATAGAGAAAATCAATAAGACCAGAAGTTGGTTCTATGAGAAAATCAATAAGATTGATGGGCCCTTAGCAAGATTGACAAAAAGAAGAAGAGAGAGGATGCAAATAAATAAGATCAGAAATGGAAGAGGAGACATAACTACTGACCTCACAGAAATAAAGGAGGTAATAACAGGATACTATGGACAACTTTATGCTAATAAATACAACAATTTAGAGGAAATGGACGGGTTCCTGGAAAGACATGAACAACCAACTTTGACTCAAGAAGACATAGATGACCTCAACAAACCAATCACAAGTAAAGAAATTGAATCAGTCATTCAAAAGCTTCCTAAAATGAAAATTCCAGGACAAGACAGCTTCACATGTGAATTCTATTAAACATTCCAGAAAGAATTAGTACCAACTCTCCTCAAACTCTTCAAAAAAATTGAAGCGGAGGGAAAACTACCTAATTCATTCTATGAAGCCAACATCACCCTCATACCAAAACCAGGCAAAGATGTTACAAAAAAAGAAAACTACAGACCAATCTCTCTAATGAATATAGATACAAAAATCTTCAATAAAATTCTAGCAAATCGTATCCAACAACACATTAAAAGAATTATACATCATGACCAAGTAGGATTCATCCCAGGTATGCAAGGATGGTTCAACATAAGAAAATCAATTAATGTAATACACCATATCAACAAATCAAAGCAGAAAAATCACATGATCATCTCAATTGATGTGGAGAAGGCATTTGACAAGATTCAACATCCTTTCCTGTTGAAAACACTTCAAAAGATAGGAATACAAGGGAACTTCCTTAAAATGATAGAGGGAATATATGAAAAACCCACAGCTCATATCATCCTCAATGGGGAAAAATTGAAAACTTTCCCCCTAAGATCAAGAACAAGACAAGGATGTTCATTATCACCACTATTATTCAACATTGTGTTGGAGGTTCTAGCCAGAGCAATTAGACAAGAAAAAGAAATACAAGGCATCGAAATTGGAAAGGAAGAAGTAAAACTATCACTGTTTGCAGATGATATGATACTATACATCGAAAACCCGGAAAAATCCACAACAAAACTACTAGAGCTAATAAATGAGTACAGCAAAGTAGCAGGTTACAAGATCAACATTCAAAAATCTGTAGCATTTCTATACACTAGCAATGAACAAGCGGAGGGGGAAATCAAGAAACGAATCTCATTTACAATTGCAACTAAAAGAATAAAATATCTAGGAATAAATTTAACTAAAGAGACAAAAAACCTATATAAAGAAAACTACAAAAAACTACTAAAAGAAATCACAGAAGACCTAAATAGATGGAAGGGCATACCGTGTTCATGGATTGGAAGACTAAATATAGTTAAGATGTCAATCCTACCTAAATTGATTTACAGATTCAATGCAATACCAATCAAAATCCCAACAACTTATTTTTCAGAAATAGAAAAACCAATAAGCAAATTTATCTGGAAGGGCAGGGTGCCCCGAATTGCTAAAAACATCTTGAGGAAAAAAAACGAAGCTGGAGGTCTTGCACTGCCTGACTTTAAGGCATATTATGAAGCCACCGTGGTCAAAACAGCATGGTATTGGCATAAAGATAGATATATCGACCAATGGAATCGAATAGAGTGCTCAGATATAGAACCTCGCATCTATGGGCATTTGATCTTTGATAAGGCAGTCAAGCCAACTCACCTGGGACAGAACAGTCTCTTCAATAAATGGTGCCTAGAGAACTGGATATCCATATGCAAAAGAATGAAAGAGGACCCGTATCTCACACCCTATAAAAAAGTTAACTCAAAATGGATCAAAGATCTAAACATTAGGTCTAAGACCATAAAACAGTTAAAGGAAAAGGTAGGGAGATATCTTATGAAACTTACAATTGGAGGCAGTTTTATGGACCTTAAACCTAAAGCAAGAGCACTGAAGAAAGAAATAAATAAATGGGAGCTCCTCAAAATTAAACACTTTTGTGCATCAAAGACCTTCATCAAGAAAATAGAAAGACAGCCTACACAATGGGAGACAATATTTGGAAACGACATTTCAGATAAAGGTCTAGTATCCAGAATTTATAAAGAGATTGTTCAGCTCAACAACAAAAAGACAGCCAACCCAATTACAAAATGGGAAAAAGACTTGAACAGACACCTATCAGAAGAGCAAGCACAAATGGCCAAAAGGCACATGAAGAGATGCTCAATGTCCCTGGCCATTAGAGAAATGCAAATCAAAACCACAATGAGATATCATCTCACACCCACCAGAATGGCCATTATCAACAAAACAGAAAATGACAAGTGCCGGAGAGGATGCGGAGAAAGAGGCACACTTATCCACTGTTTGTGGGAATGACAAATGGTGCAACCACTGTGGAAGGCAGTTTGGCAGTTCTTCAAAAAGCTGAATATAGAATTGCCATACGACCCAGCAGTACCATTGCTGGTAATATACTCAAAGGAATTAAGGGCAAAAACTCAAACGGACATTTGCACACCAATGTTTATAGCAGCGTTATTTACAATTGCAAAGAGATGGAAACAGGAAAATGTCCATCAACAGACGAGTGGCTAAACAAACTGTGGTATATACATACGATGGAATATTATGCACTTTAAGACAGGATAAACTTATGAAGGATGTAATAACATGGATGGACCTAGAGTACATTATGCTGAGTGAGTCTAGCCAAAAGCTAAACGACAAATACTGTATGGTCCCAATGATGTGAATCGACAGTCGAAAATAAACTTGGAATATGTCATTGCCAAAAAAAAAGAAGGATTTGAGGAATCCTGCCTTACAGATGGCTTTATCAAGTTTGAAATGTATTTCCTTTGTTTGCATCATTGGAGTGCTTTCCTCTCAGGGAACGATATATATCAGGCATATTACATAAAGAAGTTTTAAAACCTGGAATCATAGAGAGAAGTAAAAATGTATATATTTATCTTTTTTACTCACATATGTAAAATAACTCTAGAAATAATTCATAAATTACGAACTGGTTTTATGCCTCAGTTAATGAGATCTCTTTTATAATATGTCAGAGCAAATTTGGACTTCTAACCCCCCAAAATTTTATATTGGTAGGACATATATGCTTGTACTCACACTCAAATCTGTTTGAAAGGGGTGAACACTTAGGAGCCCTTTCTAACCTTGCCAGGAAGAGAAATTATTTAGATTAATGGCATTTAACCATAATTTCTTGATATCTTTTGAAGAGAGTTCAATAAGATTATTTTCTCGATTTTGTTTGTCTCAGCAAAAATTCCAAGCTGGTCTAGTTTTTGGACAAAGATTTTTTACAGACACTCTGAGAAAAATAGATCTCATATTTTGATCAACATTCTTTGAAAACAATAAGTTATAATCATGATATTTCCATATGCTATTTCTAAAAAGAGAGACAGACATTAAATATATGAAGGTTATTGATTCTCTAGCACAATAAAAGGGAAGCTGGACAAGTGAATCCCAGAAAAATTCACGTATTGATTTTTCCTCTCCAAAGGAATAAATGGTGTAGTAGTTAGGTTAAGATGTCAATTTGGCCAGATAATATTGCCCTCTTGTTCTGTTGCTCTGGACTGAAATCATCAGGATGTGAATCTCATTTATGGGTGATTATATCTATTGTCAGCTAAGGCAAATATCTTTTGCAATGAGTGATATATAATTTATTTAATGACAGGCTTAAAAGACAGAGGTCAAGACTTCCAGAGAAGATGGTGGCTTGGTAAGGTGCACACATCTTAGTTCCTTCTCCAGAACAACTACTAGATAACTAGAAACAGTACAGAACAGCTCCCAGAGCCACGACAGAGACCAGACACACAGTGCACCCCAGTCTGGGACGGCTGGACTGGCTAGGAGACTCCACCATGGTGAGGTCCCCGAGCAGTGCGCGCTTCCCTGGGCCACAGTGGCTGGTGGCCGGAGCCCCTCCCTCCCTCTTCTCGGGCCGGCTGGGAACTTTGGATCAGTGGTTCCCCAAGCCGTGGTGGGCAACGCCCTTCCCCCACACACGGCTTCCTGGGCCGGTTGGGAGCCTTGGATCAGCAGTTCCCTGGGCCGCAACAGCTGGCGACCAGAGCCCCTCCCAAACACGTGGCTTTCTGGGCCGGCTGGGAGCCTCAGATCAGTGGTTCCCCAAGCCGATGCATCCCTTCCACACACGCAGCTTCCTGGGCCAGCTGGGAGCCTCAGATCGGCAGTTCCCCAAGCAATGGCGGCCAGTAACTGGAGCCCCTCTCACACACGTGGCTTCCTGGGCTGGCTGGGAGCCTTGGATCAGTGGTTTCCCGGGCCGCAATGGCCGGCGACCAGAGCCGCTCCCACACAAGCGGCTTCTTGGGCCGGCTGGGAGCCTCGAATCAGCAGTTCCCCAAGCCAACGTGGCTGGTGCCCCTTCCCCACAGGCGACTTCCCGGAGGGAAAGGAAAGAGTCTCCAACAGTAGTAGAGACTGAGCCCAACCTAACACCAATAGTGGCATTAATGAACAACTTCTGACTACTAAAAATAGGCCCTCAGCTCAGGTGAAACTGATCAAGGTGGAAGTCGCCTATTGGGCTAACTGAAAAAGAGGAAAGGGGGAGAAACAGAGCCTTCTGCAGCTGTTTCTACAGAGGCTTGATTGCCAGCCTCTGGCTTGTAATCAGTGCTGGGATTACACAGGTTGCAACGGCCCCAAACGCAGAAACAGGCTGCTTTCAGGGCTCTCTACCACCTGAACCTTCCCCACGGGAGGGGTGAAACGCAACTCAGGTGGAATCCCTCTCTCAAGGAATTCATATCCCAGAACACAATTTTTTTTAATTTTTTTTATTAATCAAAAAAAAAGAAAAGAAATTAACACAACATTTAGAAATCATTCCATTCTACACATGCACTCAGTAATACTTAGTATCATCACATAGATGTATGATCATCATTTCTTAGTACATTTGCATCGATTTAGGAAAAGAACTAGCAAAACAGCAGAAAAAGATATAGAATGTTAATATAGAGAAGAGAATTAAAATAATAATACTAATAAATATATATATAAAAAAGGAAAAAGAAAAAAAACAAACACAAAAGATACAAACAAACAAAAAACTATATTTCAGGTGCAGCTTCATTCAGTGTTCCAACATAGTTACATTACACTTAGGTATTATTGTGCTGTCCATTTTTGAGTTTCTGTATCTAGTCCTGTTGCACAGTCTGTATCTCTTCAGCTCCAATTACCCATTATCTTACCCTGTTTCTAACTCCTGCTGGTCTCTGTTACCAGTGACATATTCCAAGCCGATTCTCGAATGTCGGTTCACATCAGTGGGATCATACAGTATTTGTCCTTTAGTTTTTGGCTAGACTCACTCAGCATAATGTTCTCTAGGTTCATCCATGTTATTACATGCTTCATAAGTTTAGTCTGTCTTAAAGTTGCATAATATTCCATCGTAGGTATACGCCACAGTTTGTTTAGCCACTCGTCTGTTGATGAACATTTTGGCTGTTTCCATCTCTTTGCAATTGTAGATAATGCTGCTATAAACACTGGTGTGCAAATGTCCGTCTGTGTCTTTGTCCTTAAGTCCTTTGAGTAGATACCTAGCAGTGGTATTGCTGGGTCACAATCCATTCTGCCATTCTATGTCTTTTGATTGGGAAATTCACTCCATTAACATTTAGTGTTATTACTGTTTGGATATTTTCCTCTATCATTTTGCCTTTTGTATTATATATATAATATCTGATTTTCCTTCTTTCTACACTTTACTCCATACCTCTCTCTTCTGTCTTTTCATATCTGACTCTAGTGCTCACTTTAGTATTTCTTGCAGAGCTGGTCTCTTGGTCACAAATTCTCTCAGTGACTTTTTGTCTATAAATGTTTTAATTTCTCCTTCATTTTTGAAGGACAATTTTGCTGGATATAGGAGTCTTGGTTGGCAGTTTTTCTCTTTTAGTAATTTAAATATATCATCCCACTGTCTTCTAGCTTCCATGTTTTCTGCTGAGAAATCTACACATAGTCTTATTGGGTTTCCCTTGTATGTGACAGATTGTTTTTCTCTTGCTGTTTCAAGATCCTCTCTTTCTCTTTGACCTCTGACATTCTAACTAGTAAGTGTCTTGGAGAATGCCTATTTGGGTCTATTCTGTTTGGGGTGCACTGCACTTCTCGGATCTGCAAATTTAGGTCTTTCATAAGAGTTTGGAAATTTTCAGTGATAATTTCTTCCATTAGTTTTTCTCCTCCTTTTCCCTTCTCTTCTCCTTCTGGGACACCCACAACACATATATTTGTGCGCTTCATCTTGTCATTCAGTTCCCTGATCCCCTGCTCAAGTTTTTCCATTCTTTTCCCTATAGTTTCTGCTTCTTTTGGAATTCAGATGTTCCATCCTCCAGTTCACTAATTGTAGCTTCTGTCTCTTTAGATCTACCATTCTGGGTATCCATTGTTTTTTCCATTTATTCTTCTTTGTCCTTCACTCCCATAAGTTCTGTGATTTGTTTTTTCAGATTTTCTATTTCTTCTTTTTGTTCAGCCCATGTCTTCTTCATGTCCTCCCTCAATTTATTGATTTGGTTTTTGAAGAGTTTTTCCATTTCTGTTCGTATATTCAGCATTAGTTTTCTCAGCTCTTGTATCTCATTTGAACTTTTGGTTTGTTCCTTTCACTGGGCCATATCTTCAATTTTCTGAGCATCATCCATTATTTTCTGCTGATGTCTGGGCATTTGATCAGATCTCCCTGGGTGTGGGACCTGGCTGGTTGAAAGGTTTTTCTGTGAAATCTCTGGGCTCTGTTTTTCTTTTCCGGCCCAGTAGGTGGCGCTCGTCTGTCTGCGGGGCCCACCAGTAAAAGATGCTGTGGCTCCTTTAACTTGCCAATCCGAATCTCACAGTCGGCCTGGGGAACTGCGCGTGGGGGGGGATCGCCGTACGCCGCGGCTTGGGGGAGTGCTGGTCCAAATTGCCCAGCTGGCCCAAGATGCCAAGCGTGGCGGGAGGGCTCCACTATCCAACGTTTCCAGTCAGACCGGGGAGCCCCGTGTGTGCAGGGGACCCCAGTCACCAGTCACCTCGGCGGGGAAAATGTGTGCCACTCGGGTATCTCACCGCAGAGGATTCTCCCTGCCTGTTCAGCCATTCCAGAATGGGGTATGCTGTCTTTTCGTCTCTGTCATGGCTCCGGAAGCTGCTTCATATTGTTTCTGTTTCTTTAGTTGCTTTTCTGGAGGAGGAACTAAGACCCGCGCATCTTACTAAGCCATCATATTCTCCAGAAGTCTCAGGACTTCACAATTTGAAGCCATTAAAACCAACCTACAACCTTTCCTCTGTCTCTGCCACACACCCAGCAGCAAGAGTCTTCCAAAGTTAAAGGAGCCACAACATCTTTTGCTGGTGGGACCCGCAGACAGACAAGCACCACATACTGGGCAGGATAAGAAAAACAGAACCCAGAGACTTCACAGGAAAGTCTTTCAACCTGCTGGGTCCCACACTCAGGGAAATCTGATTAAATGTCCAGACACCAGCAAAAAATAACAAATCACACCAGGAAAATTGAAGATATAGCCCAGTTAAAGGAAAAAACCAATAGCTCAAATGAGATACAGGAGCTGAGACAACTAATTCTGAATATATGAACAGAAATGGAAAACGTCTTCAAAAATCAAATCAATAAATTGAGGGGGACATGAAGAAGGCATGGGATGAACAAAAAGAAGAGATGGAAAGTCTGAAAAAACAAATCACAGAACTTATGGGAATGAAAGATACAGTAGAAGAGATGAAAAAAACAATGGAAACCTACAATGGTAGATTTAAAGAGACAGAGGCTAGAATTAGTGACCTGGAGGATGGAACATCTGAAATCCAAAAAGAAACAGAAACTATAGGGAAAAGAATGGAAAAATTTGAACAGGGGCTCAGGGAATTGAATGATAATATGAAGCGCATAAATATACATGTTGTGGGTGTCCCAGAAGGAGAAGAGAAGGGAAAAGGAGGAGAAAAACTAATGGAAGAAATTATCACTGAAAATTTCCAAACTCTTATGACAGACCTAAAATTACAGATCCAAGAAGTGCAGCACACCCCGAAGAGTATAGACCCAAATAGGCATTCTCCAAGACATTTACTAGTTAGAATGTCAGAGGTCAAAGAGAAAGAGAAGATCTTGAAAGCAGCAAGAGATAAACAATCCATCATAGACAAGGGAAACCCAATAAGACTATGTGTAGATTTCTCAGCAGAAAACATGGAAGCTAGAAGACAGTGGGATGATATATTTAAATTACTAAAAGAGAAAAACTGCCAACCAAGACTTCTATATCCAGCAAAATTGTCTTTCAAAAATGAGGGAGAAATTAAAACATTCTCAGACAAAAAGTCACTGAGAGAATTTGTGACCAAGAGACAAGCTCTGCAAGAAATACTAAAGTGAGCACTAGAGTCAGATATGACAAGACAGAAGAGAGAGGTATGGAGAAGAGTGTAGAAAGAAGGAAAATCAGATATGATATATATAATACAAAAGGCAAAATGGTATAGGAAAGTATTACCCGAACAGTAATAACACTAAATGTTAATGGACTGAATTCCCCAATCAAAAGACATAGACTGGCAGAATGGATTAAAAAACAGGATCCATCTATATGCTGTCTACAGGAAACACATCTTAGACCCAAAGATAAACATAAGATGAAAGTGAAAGGTTGGGAAAAGATATTTCATGCAAATAACAACCAGAAAAGAGCAGGAGTGGCTATACTAATATCCAACAAATTAGACTTCAAATTTAAAACAGTTAAAAGAAACAAAGAAGGATACTATCTACTAATAAAAGGAACAATTCAACAAGAAGGCATATCATTCATAAATATTTATGCACCGAATTAGAATGCCCCAAAGCACGTTAGGAATACACTGCAAACACTGAAAAGGGAAATAGACACATCTACCATAATAGTTGGAGCTTCAATTCGCCACTCTCATCAATGGGCAGAACATCTAGACAGAGGATCAATAAAGAAACAGAGAATTTGAATATTACAATAAATTAACTAGACTTAGCAGACATTTATAGGACATTACACCCCACAGCAGCAGAATACACATTTTTCTCAAGTGCTCATGGATCATTCTCAAAGACAGACCATATGCTGGGTCACAAAGAAAGTCTCAACAAATTTAAAAAGATTGAAATCATGCAGAACACTTTCTCGGATCATAAAGGAATGAAGTTGGAAATCAATAATAGGCAGAGTGCCAGAAAATTCACAAATGCATGGAGGCTCAGCAACACACTCTTATACAACCAGTGGGTCAAGGAATAAATAACAAGAGAAATTAATAAATATCTCAAGGCGAATGAAAATGAAAACACAACATATCAAAACCTATGGGATGCAGCAAAGGCAGTGCTAAGAAGGAAATTTATTGCCCTAAATGTCTATATCAGAAAAGAAGAAAGGGCAAAAATTCGGGAATTAACTGCTCACTTAGAAGAACGGGAGAAAGAACAGCAAACTCACCCCAAAGCAAGCAAAAGGAAAGAAATAACAAAGATTAGAGCAGAAATAAATGAAATTGAGAACATGAAAACAATAGGGAAAATCAATAAGACCAGAAGTTGGTTCTATGAGAAAATAAACAAGATTGATGGGCCCATAGCAAGACTGACAAAAAGAAGAAGAGAGAGGATGCAAATAAATAAGATCAGAAATGGAAGAGGAGCCATAACCACTGACCTCACAGAAATAAAGAAGGTAATAACTGGATACTATGAACAACTTTACGCTAATAAATACAACAATATAGATGAAATGGACAAGTTCCTAGAAAGGCATGAACAACCAACTTTGACTCAAGAAGAAATAGATGACCTCAACAAACCAATCACAAGTAAAGAAATTGAATCAGTCATTCAAAAACTTCCCAAAAAGAAAAGTCTAGGACCAGACGGCTTCACATGTGAATTCTATTAAAGATTCCAGAAAGAATTAGTACCAACTCTCCTCAAACTCTTCAAAAAAATTGAAGCGGAGGGAAAACTACCTAATTCATTCTATGAAGCCAACATCACCCTCATACCAAAACCAGGCAAAGATATTACAAAAAAAGAAAACTACAGACCAATCTCTCTAATGAATATAGATGCAAAAATCCTCACCAAAATTCTAGCAAATCGAATCCAGGAACTCATTAAAAGAATTATACATCATGACCAAGTAGGATTCATCCCAGGTATGCAAGGATGGTTCAACATAAGAAAATCAATTAATGTACTACACCATATCAACAAATCAAAGCAGAAAAATCACGTGATCATCTCAATTGATGCAGAGAAGGCATTTGACAAGATTCAACATCCTTTCCTGTTGAAAACACTTCAAAGGATAGGAATACAAGGAAACTTCCTTAAAATGATAGAGGGAATATATGCAAAGCCCACACCTAATGTCATCCTCAATGGGGAAAAAATGAAAACTTTCCCCCTAAGATCAGGAAGAAGACAAGGATGTCCATTATCACCACTATTATTCAACATCGTGTTGAAGGTTCTAGCCAGAGCAATTAGACAAGAAAAAGAAATACAAGGCATCAAAATTGGAAAGGAAGAAGTAAAACTATCACTGTTTGCAGACGATATGATACTATACGTTGAAAACCCGGAAAAATCCACAACAAAACTACTAAAGCTAATAAATGAGTACAGCAAAGTAGCAGGTTATAAGATCAACATTCAAAAATCTGTAGTGTTTCTATACACTAGCAATGAACAAGCTGAGGGGGAAATCAAGAAACAAATTCCATTTACAAATTGCAACTAAAAGAATAAAATACTTAGGAATAAATTTAACTAAAGAGACAAAAGACCTATACAAAGAAAACTACAAAAAACTGTTAAAAGAAATCACAGAAGACCTAAATAGATGAAAGGGCATACCGTGTTCATGGATTGGAAGACTAAATATTGTTAAGATGTCAATTCTACCTAAATTGATTTACAGATTCAACGCAATATCAATCAAAATTCCAACAACTTATTTTTTGGAAATAGAAAAACCAATAAACAAATTTATCTGGAAGGGCAGAGTGCCCCGAATTGCTAAAAACATCTTGAGGAAAAAAACGAAGCTGGAGGTCTCATGCTGCTGGACTTTAAGGCATATTATGAAGCCACAGTGGTCAAAACAGCATGGTATTGGCATAAAGATAGATATATCGACCAATGGAATTGAATAGAGTGCTCAGATATAGACCCTCTCATCTATGGACATTTGATCTTTGATAAGGCAGTCAAGCCAACTCACCTGGGACAGAACAGTCTCTTCAATAAATGGTGCCTAGAGAACTGGATATCCATATGCAAAAGAATGAAAGAGGACCCATATCTCACACCCTATACAAAAGTTAACTCAAAATGAATCAAAGATCTAAACATTAGGTCTAAGACCATAAAACAGTTAGAGGAAAAGATAGGGAGATATCTTATGAATCTTACAATTGGAGGCAGTTTTATGGACCTTAAACCTAAAGCAAGAGCACTGAAGAAAGATAGAAATAAATGGGAGCACCTCAAAATTCAACACTTTTGAACATCAAAGAACATCATCAAGAAAATAGAAAGACAGCCTACACAATGGGAGACAATATTTGGAAACGACATTTCAGATAAAGGTCTAGTATCCAGAATTTATAAAGAGATTGTTCAACTCAACCACAAAAAGACAGCCAACCCAATTACAAAATAGGAAAAAGACTTGAACAGACACCTACCAGAAGAGGAAATACAAATGGCCAAAAGGCACATGAAGAGATGCTCAATGTCCCTGGCCATTAGAGAAATGCAAATCAAAACCACAATGATATATCATCTCACACCCACCAGAATGGCCATTATCAACAAAATAGAAAATGACAAGTGCTGGAGAGGATGCGGAGAAAGAGGCACACTTATCCACTGTTGGTGGGAATGTCAAATGGTGCAACCACTGTGGAAGGCAGTTTGGCGGTTCCTCAAAAAGCTGAATATAGAATTGCCATATGACCCAGCAATACCATTGCTAGGTATCTAATCAAAGGGCTTAAGGGGAAAGACACAAACGGACATTTGCACACCAATGTTTACAGCAGCATTATTTACATTTGCAAGGAGATGGAAACAGCCAAAATATCCATCAACAGACGAGTGGCTAAACAAACTGTGGTATATACATACGATGGAATATTATGCAGCTTTAAGACAGGATAAACTTATGAAGCATGTAATAACATGGAAGGACCTAGAGAACATTATGCTGAGTGAGACTAGCCAAAGACTAAAGGACAAATACTGTATGGTCACACTGATGTGAACTGACGTTAGAGAATAAACTTGGAATATGTCATTGGTAACAGAGACTATCAGGAGTTAGAAATAGGGTAAGATAATGGGTAATTGAAGCTGAAGGGATACAGACTGTGCAACAGGACTAGATACAAAAGCTCAAAAATGGACAGCACAATACTACCTTATTGTAATGTAATTATGTTAAAACACTGAATGAAGCGGCATCTGATCTATAGTTATTTTTTGTTTTTTTATATATATTTTTTGTATTTTGTATTTTTATTTTTTTCTCTATATTATAATTTTATTTCTTTTTCTGTTGTCTTGCTATTTCTTTTTCTGCATCAATGCAGATGTACTGGGAAATTGTGATCATGCATCTGTGTGATGATATTGGGAATTGCTGATTGCATATGTAGAATGGAATGATTTCTAAATGTTGTGTTAGTTAATTTTTTTTAATTAATTAAAAAAAGACAGAGGTCAAAATAGAGGTCAGTACAGCTCAGTGCAACTCAACAGCCCAGGACATCTCAGCTCAGAGCTCAGAGCCCAAACAGACCCTGGCATTTGTAGACACAGAAAGGAATTACTACAGTGAAAGCTGTTTCCATGTGAAAGTTAGCTATCTTTCATCTGAGGAACTATAAATTTGTAACTATGGAAATTCCTTTTATCAAAACCAATGTTAAACCGGTGCATTGTATTCCAGCAGCCTTATTAAATGAAAACAGATGGTCAAGACATTTTTTTCAGACACAATATTATCTTACTTGTCCGTGTATGGCAAAAATAACATTAAGTAACAGGTGTTCATTCTGAAACAGTTCGGCTCATTCTGAGACAGTAACAAGCATGACGAAATAAAATTTGTCAAGGCAAAATGTTCTTAAGGAAACAATAATTAATAATAAAATATTTTAATAATAATAGCAATTTGCAGTGGTGAATGAGATTACATGCAATTGAGCAAATTGTAATCCATCAATCTCTATTCATATTAAATGAACCTAGGAGTGCTCAAGCTCTTGATGAAAATTGTAGTGACAATAAATGCAGATAACAATATCATTTCCTATCTTGCTCACCAACAATCCCTATCATCTACCTGTTGTAATTCTTATAGAGTTAATGTCAGGGCTTACGAAGAAGGTATGGAACTTATTAAATAAAATTCTCCTCCAAATAGCTTTAATTGTCTCCTTATTTTCAGTCTCTCTTCTGCCCTTCACTATAACCAGTGCTCACCCAAATAGTCTGGCTTGATACAACCCCTTTGTAGGGTAGTCTATTCTTTCTCTTCAAATATTTTTATTGACAAATCTTCACACACACACATTCCATACATGCTATGCTGGTGTGAATCTGTGTACCCCAGAAAAGCCATGTCAGCTAATCCTCATTCAATATTTCTGGGTGGGAGTACTTCCAGGAAGATGGTGGAGTAGAGCAGATCCAGATTATATCTGCTCTTTGGAAAAGTTTGAGAAGGGATAAGAAGGTGACTGAGGTGGTGATTCAGAAGTGCAGCTGACCTTGTGCACCACATGGGACAGCCTTGGTTACAGAGGCTGAGGCACTGAGAGGCAAAAGGCTTGAGTCTGGTACAGAGGTACACAGTCACAGAGCCCACAGAAGGGCATGGACTAGGAGCCCAGGAGTGGGAAGTAAGTCAGGCAGTGTTCCTTGGGCATGTTACCCTCATCAGCACAACCCCATTACAGGTGACTCACCGCATACACCATGCAACTGATCCCTAATCCCATTTCCTTTCCCTACACTCCAGGTGTCCTTACTCCAGCAGCCCCTAGTGCATGTATATGCCCCACATTCCCACCCCAAGTACAGCCCAACTGACCTCTTCTGCATCCCTCCCAAACACAGCATCTCCCTTCCTGTTTCCTGCATGGTGTTTCCATCACATAAAGTCTACAGGAACTGACCTCCAAATCTAGGTTACCCCTATCACCCTGCACATAGTGCTGCACAACCTCAATCCACACCTCCTGAGCTCTTTACATCTATTTATAGCACTCCCTGGCCCACACACATGAATGGGTCCCCAGTCACCTCATTCAGCTCTAGGAACTACACTTTATAGCAGTCCTAGAACTGCACGTGTGCATGGCCCTCAGCTACGCTTCCCAGGTCTGAGAAATTGCCAACCTGCACAGCCAAGTCACAATGACCCCCAATCTATGAAGATATAATACTGACCTGCTGCCAGCTCTATGCATGTGTACCAAGGGTCCCCTTGTCTTAGACTAGTGCACACCAGCTTTACACCCCCAGACAAAAGCACCTGCACAGATATATCTTCCCTGGCTGCTGGGCACCCACATTCACAAGCATCAGTGTAACATCTCCAACCTGAACCTATACCTACCCTATAAAAAATAACCACACGGAGTGCCCCACACTATGTCCTGCTCCCTGGTCTGCAACCATCCCACAAACACAAGGCCTTAGACTACTGAAAGAAATCAATTCCCAAAGTAAACCAATCAAGATATTTACATGCCAGAAAGACAAGAGATCACTAAGCATATTACAATGCAGACAGATATAGCCCTGCTTAATGACCAAATTAAAGCACCAGAGGAGACACAGACATTGGAAGAACTAATAAAAGATGTTCATACAACTCTGCTTAATAAAATAAGTGGGATAACAAATGACATAGAGGAGATCAAGTAGACAGTAGAAGAGCATAAAGAGGAATTTGAAAAATAAATAGAAAAGTAGTGGATATGACAGAGATTACAGAATTTGTTGACCAAATAAAAATCATACTAGAGGCACACAACACCATATTTGAAGAGCAGAAGAAAGACTAAGTGATGCAGAGGATGAGATAACTGACTTCGAAGACTCAAAACAGCAAATGGCAAAAAACATGGAAATATTTGAATTGGATCTCCGAGAAATGATTGACAAAACAAAATCACAAATAGAATCATTGGTATCTCAGAAGAAAAAGAGAGGATTAAAGGGCTAGGAAGAGTAGTTGAGGATATAATGGGGGAAAACTTCCCAACCCTCATAAAGGATATAAATATACAAGTCAAAGAAGCCGAACGAACCCCAAACAGAAAAAAAATCTAAATAGACCTTGCCCAAGGCACTTACTAATCAGTCTGTCAAATGTTGAAGAGAAACAGAAACTCCTGGAAGTGGCAAAAGAAAAGCAATCTACTACGTACAAGGGAAACCAAATAAAACTGAGTTCAGACTACTCACCTAGCACCTTGGAGGCAAGAAGACAGTTGTATGATATACTCAAGATCCTGAAAGAGAAAGATTTCCAGCCAAGAATTGTGTATCCAGCCAAATTTTCCTTCAAAATTGAGGGAGAGACTAAACTTTTCACAGAAAAATATGTCCTGAAAGAATTTGTCAACAAGAGACTGGCCCTACAAGAAATACTAAAAGGAGTTCTGAAAGCTGAAAAAAAAGACAAGATAGGGAGGTCTGGAGGAGGACCCAGAAATGAAGAAGGCCACTAATGGTAATTTAAAGAATATGAAGCGGAAGATGGAAAAGGATATAGAGATCTGACAAATAAAATTAAAATGATAAGATGGTGGATTCAAGAAATCCATTTTCAGTAATAACTTTGAATGTTAATGGACTAAATTTACCAATTAAAAGATACAGATTGGCAGAATGGATTAAGAACCATAATCCAGCTATACATTGCTTACAAGAGACTCATCTTAGACATAAGAATATGAACATGAATAGATTTCAATATGAATAGATTGAAAGTGAAAGGAAGGAAAAATATTTTCTAGGCAAGTTGTAACCAAAAGAAAGCAGGAGGAGCAATACTAATATCAGATAAAATGAACTTTAAATGTAAAGACATTATAAGAGACAAAGAAGGACACTACATACAAATTAATGGGTCAACTCACCAAGAAGATATGACAATCATAAATGTTTATGCTCTCAATCAAGGAGCATCAAAGTATACGAGACATACATTGGCAAAACTGAAGGAAGCAAAAGATATTTCAACAATAATAGCAGGAGACTTCAATACACCACTCTCCTCTACAGATATAACAGCCAGACAGAAGAGCAACATGGAAATAGAGAGGTTAAATTATGTGATGAAGGAATTAGATCTAACACACATATATAGATCATTGCACGACAAAGCAAAAGGTTATACGTCCTTCTCTAGTGCTCATGGAATCATTCTGAAGGATAGATCATATGCTGGGGCACAAAACTGGTCTTTAGAAATTTAAAAATACTGAAATTATTCAAAGCACTTTCTCTGATCACAATGGAATGAAGCTGGCTCTCAATAACACCAAAGAATAATAACATTCACAAATATATGGAGATTAAATAACACATTCTTAAGCAACAAGTGGGTCAAAGAAGAAATTGCTAGAGAAATCAGTAGCTATATGGACATGAATGAAAATAAGAATACAACTTATCAGAACTTATGGGATGCAGCAAAGGCTGTGCTGAGAGGGAAGTTTATTGCCCTAAATGTGTATATTAAAACACAAGAGACTTCCGGAGAAGATCGTGGCTTAGTAAGACGCGCAGGTCTTAGTTCCTCCTCCAGAAAAGCAACTAAAGAAACAGAAACAATACGAAACAGCTCCCGGAGTCACGACAGAGACCAAAAAAGACAGCGTACCCCATTCTGGAACAGCTGAACGGGCAGGGAGAATCTGCTGCGGTGAGATACCCGACGGGCGCGCGTTTTCCCGGCCAGGGCGGCTGGCGACTGGGGTCCCCTCCACGCACGTGGCTCCCCGGTCTGACTGGGAACGTTGGATAGCGGGGCCCTCCTGTCACGCTTGGCGTTTCGGGCCAGCTGGGCAGTTGGGACCTGCACTCTCCCAAGCCGCGGCGGCCAGCGACCCCCGCCTCCACGCGCGGTTTCCCGGGCCGACTGCCGTGCAGACAGACGAGTACCACGAGCGCCACCTACTGGGCAGGAAAAGAAAAACAGAGCCCAGAGATTTCACAGAAAAAGCTTTCAACCAGCTGGGTCCCACACCCAGGGAAATCTGATCAAATGCCCAGACACCAGCAGAAAATAATGGATGACGCTCGGAAAATTGAAGATATGGCCCAGTCAAAGGAACAAACCAACAGTTCAAATGAGATACAGGAGCTGAGACAACTAATGCTGAATATACGAACAGAAATGGAAAAATTCTTCAAAAACCAAATCAATAAATTGAGGGAGGACATGAAGAAGACATGGGCTGAACAAAAAGAAGAAATAGAAAATCTGAAAAAACAAATCACAGAATTTATGGGAGTGAAGGACAAAGAAGAAAAAATGGAAAAAACAATGGATACCTACAATGGTAGATCTAAAGAGACAGAAGCTACAATTAGTGAACTGGAGGATGGAACATCTGAATTCCAAAAAGAAACAGAAACTATAGGGAAAAGAATGGAAAAACTTGAGCAGGGGATCAGGGAACTGAATGACAATATGAAGCGCACAAATATACGTGTTGTGGGTGTCCCAGAAGGAGAAGAGAAGGGAAAAGGAGGAGAAAAACTAATGGAAGAAATTATCACTGAAAATTTCCCAACTCTTATGAAAGACCTAAATTTGCAGATCCAAGAAGTGCAGCGCACCCCAAAGAGAATAGACCCAAATAGGTGTTCTCCAAGACACTTACTAGTTAGAATGTCAGAGGTCAAAGAGAAAGAGAGGATCTTGAAAGCAGCAAGAGAAAAACAATCTGTCACATACAAGGGAAACCCAATAAGACTATGTGTAGATTTCTCAGCAGAAACCATGGAAGCTAGAAGACAGTGGGATGATATATTTAAATTACTAAAAGAGAAAAACTGCCAACCAAGACTCCTATATCCATCAAAATTGTCCTTCAAAAATGAAGGAGAAATTAAAACATTTATAGACAAAAAGTCACTGAGAGAATTTGTGACCAAGAGACCAGCTCTGCAAGAAATACTAAAGGGAGCACTAGAGTCAGATATGAAAAGACAGAAGAGAGAGGTATGGAGTAAAGTGTAGAAAGAAGGAAAATCAGATATGATATATATAATACAAAAGGCAAAATGTTAGAGGAAAATATTATCCAAACAGTAATAATACGAAAAGTTAATGGACTGAATTTCCCAATCAAAAGACATAGAATGGCAGAATGGATTACGACCCAGCAATACCACTGCTAGGTATCTACTCAAGGGACTTAAGGGCAAAGACACAGACGGACATTTGCACACCAGTGTTTATAGCAGCATTATCTACAATTGCAAAGAGATGGAAACAGCCAAAATGTTCATCAACAGACGAGTGGCTAAACAAACTGTGGCGTATACCTACGATGGAATATTATGCAGCTTGAAGACAGACTAAACTTATGAAGCATGTAATAACATGGATGGACCTAGAGAACATTATGCTGAGTGAGTCTAGCCAAAAACTAAAGGACAAATACTGTAAGGTCCCACTGATGTGAACCGACATTTGAGAATCAGCTTGGAATATATCATTGGTAACAGAGACCAGCAGGAGTTAGAAACAGGGTAAGATAATGGGTAATTGGAGCTGAAGGGATACAGACTGTGCAACAGGACTAGATACAAAAACTCAAAAATGGACAGCACAATAATACCTAAGTGTAATGTAACTATGTTGGAACACTGAATGAAGCTGCACCTGAAATATGGTTTTTTGTTTGTTTGTGTGTTTGTATCTTTTGTTTTTGTTTTTTTCTTTTTCCTTTATATATATATATATATATATATATTATTAGTATTATTATTTTAATTCTCTTCTCTATATTAACATTCTATATTTTTTTCTGCTGTTTTGCTAGTTCTTTTCCTACACTGAATGAAGCTGCACCTGAAATATGGTTTTTTGTTTGTTTGTGTGTTTGTATCTTTTGTTTTTGTTTTTTTCTTTTTCCTTTATATATATATATATATATATATATATATATATATATATATATATTATTAGTATTATTATTTTAATTCTCTTCTCTATATTAACATTCTATATTTTTTTCTGCTGTTTTGCTAATTCTTTTCCTAAATCGATGCAAATGTACTAAGAAATGATGATCATACATCTATGTGATGATACTAAGAATTACTGAGTGCATTTGTAGAATGGAATGATTTCTAAATGTTGTGTTAATTTCTTTTCTTTTTTTTTGATTAATAAAAAAATTTAAAAAAAAATAAGTATACAGAAAAAAAAAAAAACACAAGAAAGAGAAAAATCAAGGACTGAACAGCTCACCAAGAGGAACTTGAGAAAGAACAGCAAACTAGCCCCAAAGCAAAAAGAAGAAGAGAAATAACAAAGATTAAAACAAAGATAAATGAATGGGAGAAAAAAAGAACAACTGAAAGAGTCAATAAAGCCAAAAGTTGGTTCTTTGAAAAGATCAATAAAATTTATGGGCCACTAGCAAGACTGACAAAGAAAGAGAGGATGAAGTAAACAAAAGCAGAAATGAGAAGGGGCATGTTACCACAGACCCTGAAGAAATAAAAGAAATAATAAGAGAATTCTATAAACAACTATATGCCACAAACTAGAAAATGTAGATAAAATGGACAAATTCCTGGAGACATACAAGCAAGCTACACTGATTCAGGAAGAAATAGAAGATCTCAAAAAACTAATCAGAAGTAAAAGATTCAATCAGTCATCAAAAATCTTCCTACAAAGAAAACCATGGGGCCAGATAGATGGCTTCACAGGGGAATTTTATCAAACATTACATAAAGAACTAACAACAATCCTGCTCAAACTTTTCCAAAAAATTGAGGAAAAAGGAACTCTATCTAACTTGTTTTATGACATTAATATTGTTTTAATACCAAAAGTGGGTAACGATGCTATAAGAAAGGAAAACTACAGGCCAAACTCCCTAATGAACATAGATGCAAAAATACTCAATGAAGTATTAGCAAATCAAATCCAACAGCCCAGAAAAAATAATACACCACAACCAAGAGGGGCACATAACAGGAATGCAAGGATGGTTCAACATAAGAAACTAAATTAATGTAATAATGCATATTAACAAATAAAAAAGGAAAAATCACATGGTCATCTCAATTAATGCTGAAAAAGCATTCAACAAAATTCAGCATCCTTTTAAGATAAAAACACTGCAAAATATAGGAATCAATGGTAAGTACCTCAATATGATAAAGGGAATATATGAAAAAAACATAGCCAGTGTTGTAGTCAATAAAGAGAGACTGAAAGATTTCTCCCTAAGATCAAGTAAAAGACAAGGATGCTGACTGTCACCACTATTATTCAACACTGTGCTGGATGTTCTAGCTAGAGAAATCAGGCAGGACAAAGAAATAAAAAGCATTGAAATTGGAAGGGAAGAAGTAAACTCTCATTATTGCAGATGATAAGATACTCTACTTGGAAGATTCTGAGAAATCTTCAGCAAAAGTTACTTGAGCTTATAAACAAATACTGCAAGGTGGTGGGATATAAAATTAATGTGCAAAAAATGGTAACATTTATATACACGATGACCTAGCTGAGGAGACAGTTAAGGAAAATATTCAATTCAAAATAGCAACTGAAAGAATCAAGTCCTTAAGAATGAACTTAACTAAGGCCATAAATTACCTATACAGAAAACTCCATAATATTGCTGAAACAAATCAGATCTAAATAAGTAGAAGCACATTTCCTGTTCATGGGTAGGAAGGTTAAATACAGTTAAGATGTCAATTCTCCCACAATTGATATACAGATTCAAGAGTACCAATCAAAGTTTCAACAACCTACTTTGATGATTTAGAAAGCTGACTACGAAATTCATCTGGAAGGGAAAGAGACTCTGAATAGCTAAAAGCATCTTTAAAAAGAAGAATGAAGTGGGAGGATCAACACTTCCTGACTTTAAAACCAATTATAAAGCCACAGTGGTCAAAACAGCATGGTACTGGTAAAAATATAGAAGCATTGACCAATGTAATTCACCTGAGAGTGCAGAAACAGACCACCATTCTATGTTCAACTGATTTTTGACAAGGCTTCCAAATCCTCTGAAGAGGGACAAAATAATCTTTTCAATAATTGAGCATGGAAGAACTGGATATCAATAGCCAAGAGAATGAAAGAGGCCACTCTCTTACACCCTACACAAAAATGAACTCAAAGTGGATGAAACACCTAAATATAAGAACTAGTACCATAAAGCTTCTAGAAGAAAATGTAGGGAAACATCTTCAAGACCTAATAATAGGAGGTAACTTCTTACACTTTACACCCAAAGCACAAGCAACAACAACAACAAAATAGATAAATGGGAACTCCTGAAAATCAAATGTTTCTGCTTTTCAAAAGACTTTTTCAAAAAGTTGAAGATGCAGCCAACTCAATGGGAGAAAATAACTGGAAATTGCATATCGACAAAGGTTTGAGTTCCTGTATATACAAAGAAATACAACTCAACAACAAAAGAACAAAAAACAATTAAAAAATGGGCTAAACATATGAATAGTCATTTCTGAAGAGGAGATGCAGATGGCTCAAAAGCACATGAAGAGATGTTCATTTTCACTGGCTATAAGGGAAATGCAGATCAAGACTATAATGAGATACCATTTCACACCTATAAGAATGGTTGTTATTAAACAAACAGGAAACTATAAATGTTGGAAAGGATGTGGATAAACTGGACACTTATGCACTGCTGGTGGGAATGTATAATGCTGCAGCCACTACACAAGACTTGCCCAATGACATAGCAATAACACTACCTGGCATATACACAGAAGAGCTGAAAGCAACAACACAAACAGACATTTGTACACCAATGATCATAGCAGCATTATTCACAATTACCAAAATATGGAAAAAAACAAATATGCATCAACAGTGAGTGGATCAAGAAAATGTGGTATATACATATGATGCAATATTATGCTCAGTAAAACAAAATGGTATCCTGAAGCACATGACAAGATGGTTGAGCCTTGAGGACATAATGCTGAGTGAAGTTAGCCAGACACAAAAGGACAGATGCTGTATGATTCCACTTTTATGATCAGCATGAAAGTATAATCAGAAGCTTATAATACAGAATATAGGGGACTTAGAGATACATAGAAGCTAGAGATGGGGGAACCATTAGCTAATGGGGCTGAACTCCAATGTAAGGGACTAGACAGTAGGAAGGTGATTTTCTAGTTTGTCTAGAAGTAATGTCACCATATTGAAGATGGACAAGATTGAAAGGGGTTGTATAGACCTGTGCCAGTTTGAATTGATGTATGTACCCAAGAAAAATCATGTTATAATCCTAGCTCCATTTTGCAAAGGCAGCCATTTTCAAAAACCTTATTCAGTACTGCATGTACTTGAAACTTTAATTACATCATCTCCCTGGAGATGTGACTCAGTCAAGAGTGATGGTTGAGATGGATTCTAGGTGGGTCTTGGCTACTTTACTGGAATCCTATAAAAGGGAGATTCAGAGAGAGTAGAGAAGAATGATATAACTACAAGAAGCTGAGAACCCACCAGCTAGTGACCTTTGGAGAGAAGAAATAAAATACATCCAAGGGAGCTTCAAGAAACAGGAAGTCAAGAGAGAAAACTTAAAGATGACCCCATATGCCATGTTCCCCCTGTGCCATTCCAGCCAAGAGAGAAACTGTGATCATATTCACCATGTGCCTTTCCACTTGAGAGACAAACTCTGAACCTCATTGGCCTTCTTGAATCAAGGTATCTTTCTCTGAATGCCTTAGATTGGACATTTCTATAGACTTGCTTGAATTGGGACATTTTTATGGCCTTAGGACTCTAAAGTTGTAACTTATTAAATAACCTTTTTAAAGACAATCTATTTCTGATTTATTGCACTCTAGCAGCTAACAAACTAGAACAGATTTTGGTACCAGAGAGTGGGGTGCTGCTATGGTTTACAAATATCAAACATGTTGGAATGGCTTTTTTGAATGGAAAAGGGGAAGATTCTGGAGGAGTTGTAAGGATCTTGATAGAGAAGGCCTAGAATACTTTAAAGAGACTGTTGGTAGAAATGTGGACTCAAAAATACCTCTGACAAGGCTTGAGACAGAAATGAGGCAATGTGTTATTGCAGACTGGAAGGAAGGAGATCCTTGTTTTAAAATAGTAGATAATCTGACAAAATTGACCAGTGGCTTTAGTTGGAAGGCAGATTTTAAAAGCCATAAACTTGGATATTCAGCAGAAGCGATCTCCAAATTGAATGTGAAAACTGCAGCCTGGTTTCTCTTCATAGCTTATAGTGAAATGTGAGAGGAGAGAGATAAGCTGAGAACAGAACTCTTAGGTACAAAGAAACCAGAAATTGACGTGCTGGAAAATTCTGGGCCTTCAGGAAGGGAGACCTCAGAGATGAGTGCCCCATGTGAGGATTTGGGCAAATGTGGAACCAGCCAGCCATTTCAGAGAAAGCCAGGATGAGACATGGAATTATCCAGGAAGGATTTGTGGAAACTCCTTATATCTTCTGGGCATGATCCAAAGCTACTGCATAGAAAACCAACGAGAGTTTTGTGGGATCTGCATGAAGAAAACCACTGTCAGACAGGACTGAGAGAGACAGAGAAGGGACACGTTGGAGGAAAAATTACTTCAGAGGCAAAACCATGGAGTTTGGGGCCTGAAGTCAAGAAGCCTTGGACAATGAGAGTAGTCCCATCCAAGCACATGGAGAGGGTGAGTTTGCACTGAAGGCAGAGGATGGGGCTTCCACCTCATTGCAGTGGAAGAGTCATGCTATCTGAGGCCTTGGAAAGAATGAAGTATATTCTTTGGGATTTGGGGAGAACCTGGCTGCCACAGCATGGTGGGGTTCAGTGTGCACCCTGGATATGGTAGAGACCAGATGCAGCCCTGATGCTTGAAGAGAGTGGAGCCAAGAAAAAGGTGGTCTCCCCAATGACCCCCAAGGTTGTGTTTGAAGGGAGGGAGGCCTCTGCATGGGCCCTTGGAAAGGGTGTGACTGCTGCTTTCTAAAGCCTTAAAGATAAATGACTCTTAGACTTTGAAATATCATGGACTTTGCCCTGAAGGTTTTTGAAACTGTATGGGTCCTGTGACCCCTGTGTTCATTTCTCTGTATGGAAATGTATATATGTATTCTATGACTGTTCCTCATTTGTATGTTGGCAGCAAATATTTTGTTCTGAGTTTCACAGGTCCAGAGCCAGAGGATAGTTTTTCCTTTGGATAGACAATGCCTGAAACTAACTTGGAGATTTTGTACTGGTTTTAATCTTTTATTGTATTTGTAATGTTCCTGAAATGGTTTAAGGTTCTCTGATATTGTTATAGAATGAATGCAGTTTGTATATGGGGAAAACATGTCTTTCTTAGGGTGTATAGGGTGGAATGTGCTGGTTTGAAATGATGCATGAATGGTAAAAGAATCATGCTTTAATCTTAATCCCATTTTGTAAAAGCAGCCATTTCTTGTAAACCTTATTCAGTACTGCATGTTTGAAACTTTAATTACATCATCTCCCTGGAGATGTGACTCAATCAAGAATGGTCGTTAAGTTGGATTAGGTGATGTGTCTCCTCCAATTCTAGGTGGGTCTTGATTACTTTACTGGAATCCTATAAAAGGGAGATTCAGAGAGAGCAAAGAAGAATGGAATAACCACGAGAAGGAGAGTCCACCAGCCAGTGACCTTTGGAGATGAAGAAGGAAAGCATCTCCCAGGGAGCTTCAGAAAACAGGAAGCCAGGAGAGAAAGCTAGCAGATTACCCTATATGCAGTGTTTACCCTGTGCCCTTCCAGGTGAGGGAGAAACCCTGTGTTCACCATGTGCCCTTCCAACTGAAAGAGAAACCCTGATTATGTTCACCATGTGCCTTTCCACTTGAGAGAGAAACTCTGAACTTCATCAGCCCTCTTGGATTAAGGTATCTTTCCCTGGATATATATATATATATTTAAAGATAGGATGATATTTAAAGATAAGAATGAAGCCAAACAGGTTGGGGTTAAAGAAATTCGGAACATAGAGGAAAGGAAGACAATGTCTATAGTTTAGAACCACACATACTCTTTGAGACAAATGGAAGAAAGTTTTATTTGGTCTCAAACAGAAATTTCCTGTAGTGCATATGTGTTTCAACCTATGTGTATAGCTCATTTGAACAACTGAAACACAGGGAGCACAGAATAAGAAATCTTTAATCTTGTAATGCCTGGATACATTACAATATCCTAAAGTATATTAAGCAGATAATCAAAAAGTATTGACAAAGTCCCCTGAGGAATGGGAGAAAAATATGGATGTATTAAACCTTACCATCAGGGAATCCCCTGATACAGTGTTAAACTTTAGGGGCACCCTAATCAATTTGTCATGCCCTGGATCATGTGGGTCACTCTTGAGAGTTTTATGTAGGTGGCAGAGAAGCTTAGACTACGTATATGCATGCCTAAATGTTACTACTAGAGAACATATTTTGTTGCTCAGATATGGACTCAGTCTCTCTAAGCCTAACTCTGTAGGTGAAATCAGTCCTCTCCATTGCATGACATGTGACATCCAGGGGTGAAAGTCTCCTTGGCGCCATGGGAGATAACTCCCAAGGATGAACCCAGACCTGGTAATATGGGATCAGTAATTCTATCTTGACCAAAAGGAGGAAAAAAGTGTAATTAATAAAGTGTCAGTGGCAGAGAGTTCAGATAGAGTGAAGAGGTTACTCTGGAGTTTGTTCTTATGGAAGCTTCAGTTAGAACTTGCTACCTATCATAACCTGCAAACTGCCAATCAGGAACATTCCAGCTAATCCTAAAGAATACCTATGGCAATATATAAGATTCCACAAGGGTTCCAAGCACTAGAGTAACTTTCTGGCAACCTATAACCTCCAGATGGGTCCCTGGTCCAGATAAGTTCTGAAACTTAGCCCAACCTGTCCAGAACATCAGATAGTTCCATCTTCCTACCTCATATTAGTGACATACCCTTGCAATATGAAGAAATTAGAATTGCCACAGCCCAAACACACCTAAAGAGAGATATGGAAAGATTAAAGTTATTGGTGGAGTTATACAGAGAAGGTAGGATTTGACAAATGAGTATGAATGCTGAATCATTAAATTGATATCACTTTTAGTCTTCAGTATTTTAGAACAGCTAGAAGTAAAAACCTAAAATTGTTGAATTTTAAATCATGTCAGACTCTGAAATATGTCCTACAAGTAATTTTGGTGCTGTGCTTTGAAATTTATAGTTTTGTATATATATTATTTTTCACAAAAAAGGAAAAACTCAATTGTGAAGATAAAAAGCATTTAAGCCCTATAGCATCCTATATTCTGGAACAGCTAGAAGGAAAAATATAAGAGGATTATATGGTGGTCCATGACACACTCTGGGATCTGTCCTGTAACTACTTGTTGAAGAGTGTTTGAAAACTTTTGGTTTTTTTTATTTCTTTGCTTTGTACATATGCTATTCTATACAATAAAAAAATTAAAAAGAAAAAAATACTGTTGGGTGGTATCTTTTTTATTGTTTCCATGGAGATACAACCCTTCTAGTTATGGGTGGTAACTTTTGATTGAATGGTTTACATGGAGATGTGTCTACACCCATTCAATGTGGGGTTGCTAAGTGGAGCTTTCTAAGAGGGGACCATTTTGGAAACAAGTAGAGAGGCAGCAGAAATGACAGGAAAATGGGTGACTGTATAGCTTTGGAGGAAAGAGGAATATTTTCTGCTGTTCTTGCTGAAGTTTCTTTGGACCAACAATTAAGAATGTGTAGTTTTCAAAGGTAAAATTTGGAATTCCAGCAGTAAGTAGGGAAAAAAATAGAACATAATGTACAACATAGAAAGGAAAAGGAAAGAGGAAGATTATTAGCAAATGAACCAATGGCAGACAGAACTTTGCATCTCAATCTCCCTCTAGAGCCCTGGAATTCACACTTTACCTTATATCTGATCCTTTAGGATCCTTATCCCTGACATCAGAATGCCTTGTACTTAAGGAGGGAATTATGATGGAAGTTTTAAGTCTTCAGCTGGGACTCTTTTCATAAATACTACTTCTACTTGTGAACTAGTGTTTCAAACATGCCTGCCATTCCTTGTCTAATTTCATAACCCAGTAATCCCCAGCTGGCCCCCATCTTCTGCTTTGGGTACCCCATGTCCATTCTATTTTGACTGAGGGCTGGGGCGTCATGGGTGAGCTCTGGTTGCTTATTCTTGACAGGTCACAAGGGTCAAAATTTGTGACCCCCCTCCCCTTGCTGCAATGGCCAAAACTCATGACCCTTTCCTCACCCTTCCCCTTTGCTGCAACTCATGACTCCTTTGCCAAACATTCCTGAAGGCAAAAAATTGGAGCAAACAGGTCAGAACAGACACAGCAAAGAAGGAAGCAGAAAGTCACTCTCCCCTCCCGGCATCACTTACCCTTTAAAACACAGCTCTTACAAACAAAGAGCTGGAGCCGTGTTTCTTCTCCTTTTGCAAGCAAGCTTTGCTGGCTCCTACCTGCCTGCTCTTTTCCTGCTTTCTGTCTGATTTCTTTCCCTTAACTAAACCTGTTAAACTTTAACTCACTGTCCTGCATGGACTCCTTAATGACTCCATGCCTAACAATTCTTTGCCAGTGAGTGACTCCAAATGCTCTTTCCTGTGGGCCAAATTGATTTCTTGTGTGGAGTGGTTTGAGGTCGAAGGAGATTGCTAGTTTACATCCCCAGTCATGTCAGTAGGGACTTGTCCTCAAGTAGATTTGGGCCCTAAGATCTTAGAGCTTGTAGTTCCCTGATACAGCTGTGTCCATTGCCCAAAACTTGTACTGTGGTTATGTCATGGGATGTGAACTTTTCTTGTGGAGAAGGGTGAAAGATAGGGTAATAGAATATGAAGGGAGTGAGAAAAGTGAGTGCCACAAGAACTGATGGCCCACGGGCTTGCATGGGCACACCTCAGTGCAAATTATATTACTTCATGGCCCCTGCTGCTATGGACAATGGCCCAGATTCATGAGGGGCAGTGGGGTATTGTGAGCATGTTTCTTCTACTGACTCTTCCCCCTCCCCATTGCATTGAAAAAGGCCATTGTTCTGTAGTGGCTGTGGCTGGAGGGCTGTGGGGACTTTAATGCTGCTTTCATAAGATGGGAATATGGCCAGGCTCCTTGGTACAGGGCCTTCCTTTCAATCCACCAGCTCAGGTAGAGTTGGGGTGAAGTCTGTGCTTCATGGCTTTATGGGTTGGGAGAGTGGGTGGGTGGGTGAGAGGAGTGTGTGGATGGGAGTGAGGGACTGAGGCCTTGGGTGTATGGGTCTTCTTCACAAACAGAATGTGTCTATGTAGAGGCTGCTTCACCTCACCAGATCTCTGCTCCCCATTTTTCCTGATGGTAAGTCCAACACACAGGTTGAGGCTTCCTAGAAGGGAGGGGTTCAAATCCCAACCCAAATCTGGGACATGCTAAATTTTTCCAGGAGAGCTTCAGTGGGTGAAGCACAAAGCAATCATTTATCATCCTTCACCCTTGAAGCCCTCTAGGATTTGTGCTCTGCACAGAGGAAAAAGCCAAACTCCTTCACAGATTCTGTTCTTGCCAGAGGTTTGTTTCATTTTTCACTTCCTTGGCTCTGCTTCTGGGGTTGCCTTCTCCATCCCACATGGCCATGGACTCAGGGCCATGGGTTTGTGTTCCCACCTTCCTCAGCCCTAACAGAAACCCAATCCCAGACAAGTTTTCTAGACAATGACTTCCGGATAGGCACAAATGGCTGGTGGCCCAGATGCCATCAGTGGAGCTGATAACAAAGGTTCTGAGTAAGAAAGTCTAACAGATCTTTGAGACTGAGGTAGGCACCATCCCTCCACTAGCCTCCTTCCTCTCTCTCTCTCCCCTCTTCCCTCCAGCTACCTTGCTGCTTCTCTTCCTTCGCTGCCCTCTTCCTCTTCCCCATTCTCACAAACACCCAAGTTCCCCATGCTCACAAGTCTTTCTTGGTAGGGAAGCAAAGAAATAAAGAAAACAGATTCAAACATGCACACTGGATGACCTGTACATTAGTGAACATTTCTCAACAAAAATACTTTATAAAAAACAGAAAAAATAGGTCTGATTCTGTACCAGTGTTTTCAACATGCTTTAGTCATCATAAGAGTATAAACAAGCCAAATAAATGATTAGAGAAACCATTCACACAATCCTGCTTCCCAAATGCCACAAGCTTGATCTTTTGGCATATTTACTTTTAGTTCTTTATCCCCAAACATCACATATTTCTTAACTGCCCTCCATTATTTATGTATTTTTAGTCTTTATTTTCTTACTAATATATATATATATATATAATGATAATACATGAAAATAACTTCCAGAATGATCTCTCTACTCTATTTGAAATCTCTCAGTCATTGAACCTCAATTATTTCATTTTTCCTCCCACTTTTGGTCAAGAGGTCTTTCTCAATCCCATGATACCAGGGCCAGGCTCATGCCTAGGAGTCAGTCCCACCTTGGTGGAGAGATCTATACCCCTGGGAATCATGTCACACTTAAGTAGGAGAGCAGTGAGTTTACTTGCCGAGTTGGCTTAGAGAGAGAGGAAACACCTGAGCAACAAAAGATGTTGTCTCTAGGTGACTCTTAGAATATTTATCAATAGGCTTAGATTCTCCTTTACAGGAATATATTTCATAAAGGAAAGCCCCAAGACCAAGGGGTTGGCCTATTAAACTGGCAGCTCCCAGTGCTTGTGGGACTATCAGGTCTTCCCTAGGTGAAGAAGTTTAATATGAAATTTATTCTTTTGCATGTGGATTGCCACTTGTCCCAGCACCATTTTTTAAAGAGACTATTATTTCCCCATTGACTGGATCTGGGGCCTTGTCAAATATTGACTGACATAGATGTATGGATTTATTTCTGGACTCTGAATTCTACTCCATTGGTCTGCATTTCTATCCTTATGCCAGTACCACATTGTATTAACTACCATAGCTTAATAGCAAATTTTTATTAGGAAGTATGAGCCCTCTGATCTTATTTCTCTTTCTAAAGTTTGTTTTGGCTATTCGGACTCCTTGCTCTTTCATATGAATTTGAGGATCAGGTTTTCCATTTCTGCAAAGGTGCACTGTTAGAATTTTGATAGGGATTGAATTAAATCTATAGATCACTTCAGGTAGAACTGACATCTGAATCATTTTAAATCTCGTAATCCATCACCATGGAATGTGCTCTAGTTTGTTAGCTGCTGGAATGCAATATACTAGAAATGGAGTGGATTTTAACAAGGGGAATTTAATAAGTTGGTAGTTTACAGTTCTAAGGCTGAGAAAATGTCCCAATTAAACAAGTCTATAGAAGTGTCCAATTTAAGGCATCTGGGACAAGATACCTTGTTCAAGAAGGCTGACAACATTCCATGTTTCTCTCTCAGCTGGATGGACACATGGTGAACACAGAGGCATCTGCTGGCTTTCACATGGCTCTACCAAAAGGGACTCTCTCCAAAATGTTTCCTCTTTTAAAGGATTCCAGTAAGCAACTCCACCTTCAGTGGGTGGAAACACACCCCCATGGAAATCATCTAATCAGAAGTTACTACCCACAATTGGGTGGGTCACATCTTCATGGAAACAATTAAAATGCTTCCACCCAGCAATATTGAGTGAGGATTAAAGGGCATGGCTTTTCTGGGGTCCACCATAGATTGTCCTTCCATTTATGTAGGTGATATTTAATTTCTTTCAGCAATGTTTTGCAGTTATTTTCAGGTACTAATCTTTCACTTACTTGAATAAATTTATTTCTAGATATTTTAAACTCATAGAAACAATTATAAATGGAATTGTTTTCTTAATTTCCTTTTCATATTATTCATTACCAGTGTATAGAAACACAATTGAATTTTGTCTGTTGATCTCATACCCTACAACTTTGCTGAATTATTTTTTTAGCTGTAGTAACTTGTGAATTCTTTTAGATTTTCAATATATCAGATCATCCTATCTTTGAATAGAGATAGTTTTATTTCTTCCTTTCCAATTTGGATGCCATCTATTTCTATTTTTCTTGTCTAATTGCTCTAGTTAGAACTTCTAACTAGATTGGAAGTTGAATTGTTGAGTAAAAGTAGTGGAAATGAGTGTCCTCATCTTGTTCTTGATCCTAGGTGAAATATTTAAATCTGTTGCCATTGAGTATAATGATAGCTGTGGGTTTTTCATAAAAGCCCCTATCATGTTGAGAAATTTCCCTTCTATTCCTCATTTTCTGAGTGTTCTTATCATGAAAGATATTAGATTTTGTCAAACACCTTTCTACATCAATTGAGATGATCATGTGTTATTCTGACCTTCATTCTGTTAATGTCATGTTTTACACTGATTAATTATGTTGTTGATTTCAGTTGATTTTCATTTGTTAAACCACTCTTAGATTGCTGGAACAACTCTCACTTGATCATGTTCTATAATCTTTTTAATGTACTGTTGGGTTCAGTGTGTCAGTATTTTGTTGATATCATTTGCATTGGTATTCATGAGACATGCTGATCTGTAATTTTTTTTTGTCCTGCTATTACTTGGCTTGGGTATTGAGGTAATACTGGCCCTTGTAGAATGAGTTAAAAAGGGGTTCATTCTTTTCTACTTTTTGGAAAAGTAGTTTGAGAAGAATTGGGGTTAAAACTTTTTTTAAATGTTTGGCATAATTCAGCAAGGAAGACATCCAGTCATGGATGGAGGCTTGTTCATCACCAATTCAATCTCCTTGCTTATTATAGGTCTGTTTAAGTTTCCTATATCTTCCTGATCAGTCTAGATAATTTATATGTTTCAAGGAATTTTAAAATTTCATCTCAGTTATCTAATTTCTTAGAAAGTTTTTCACAAAATGCTTTTGAAATCTTTATTATTTCTGTAAGGCTTTCTTTTAAAACATTTTATTATTAAATACAACATATATTAAAAAAAGGAAAGAAAAAGCAATGATTTTCAAAGTACACTTCAATGAGTAGCTACAGAACAGGTTTCAGAGTCTGTTATGGTTTACCATTTCACTATGTCAGATTTTTTTCCATCTAGCTGCTCCAAAACACTGGACGTTAGAAGAATTTTTTTTCCTTTTTGTGAAAAGAATATGTACAAAAAACAATAAGTTTCAAAGCACATCACAACAATTAGTTGTTGAACAGATTTCAGAGTTTGGTATGAATTACAATACCACAATTTTACATTTTTACTTCTAGGTGCTCTAAAATACTAGAGACTAAAATAGATATCAAAATAATGATTCATGAATCATACTTATTTGTTAAACCCTACCTTCTCTGTATAAATTTATCATCACCCGTGCCCTTTCTCCCAATATTTAGGAGTTTTTGGACTATACCCATTCTACCTTTTTCATTTTGGAAGGGGCTGTCAATAATATGGGATGGGGGATGGTAGTAGTTGATGTTCTGGAGAGATTGGTCCCTCTGCATTTCAGGACTTATCTGGTCTGGGGATCCATTTGGAGGTTTTAGGTCTCTGGAAAGTTATCATAGTGCATGAGGCATTTGTAGAATCTCATATAATGCCCTATGTATCCTTTAAGATTGAAAGAAATGGTTTGTGTTGGGGTTTAGCAAGTTATGGTAGGTAGCAATTTCCAATTGAAGCTTGCTTAAGAGTGACAATCAGTGGAGCCTCTTGACTCTATTTGTACTCTCTCAGACACTGATACCTTATTTGTTAGCCTTCTTTGCTCCATTTTGGTCAGGATGGCGTTGTTGATCCCATGGTGTCAGGACAAGACTCATCACTGGGAGTCATCCCCCACTCTGTCAGGGAGACTTTTACCCTATAATGTCTTGTTTTATTTTGATTTTTCTTATTTGGCCCTTTCTCTTATTTCATTTGCCATTCTAGGTAAAAGTTTGTCAATTTTATGTAACTTTTCAAGGAACCAACTCTAGATTATGTTGATTCTCTACTGTTTTTTTATTTTCAATTTCATTTATCTCTAATCTCTTCTTCCTTCTGGTAACTTTGGCTTTAGTTATTTTTCTTTTTTTGCTAAGTATAAAGTTAATTTATTGATTCATGGTTTTTCTTTTTTAATGTTAGCACTTACAGCTATAAACTGAGCACTGTCTGCCTTGCATCCCATGGATATGTTTTTGTATTTATCTGTATTTTCTAACTTCCCTTGTGATTTCTTTTTTGACACATTAACTGTTTAATTTCCACATATTTGTAAATTTTCCAGTGTTCCTTTATTATCAATTCTTTTTGCTGAATGCAGATACTTTTTTAATTCATTTAAATTTGATCTGTGGCCTGAAATATGGTTGTTCTGCTTTGTTAGCTGCTAGAATACAATATACCAGAAATGGAATGGTGTCTTTAAAAGGGAAATTTAATACAAGTTATGTTTCTAAGGCTGTGAGACTGTCCTAATTAAAGCAAGTCTATAGAAATGTCCAATCCAAGGCATCCTGGGAAGGATACCTTGATTCAAGAGGGCTGATGAAGTTCAGGGTTTCTTTCACAAGTGGAAAGGCATGTGGCAAACATGGCATTGTTTGCTAGCCTTTTCTCCCAGCTTCTTGTTTCATGTAGCTCCCTGGGAGGTGTTTTCCTTTTTCATCTCCAAAGGTTACTGGCTGGTGGACTCTCTGCTTCTCATGGCTATGTCACTTTGAAGCTTTCTGCAAAATGCTTCTTGTTTTCAAGGATTCCTGTAAAACCAATCAAGATCCACATAGAATGGATGGAGACACATCTCCATCTAATCTAGTTTAATACTCACAATGGATCAAGTCACATCTCCCTAGAGATAACATAATCCAGTTTCCAACCTATAGTCCTGAATAACAATTAGAAGAAACCACTGCTCCCACAAGATTGATTAAGATTAAAATACAGCTTTTCTAAGGTATATAAATCTGTTCAAACCAGGACATTTATAGTCTATCCTGCAAAATGATCCACATACACTTCAGAAGAATGTTTATTCTGCTGTTGTTCTATACATGTCTTTCAGGTGTAATTGATATCTATTGTCATTTCAGTCCTCTATTTCCTTTTGATCATCTGTCTAGATGTTCTGTTAATTATTCAAAGTAATATATTGAAATCTCTATTATATAGAACTACCTATTGCTCCCTCCAATTCTATAAATTTTTGTTTCATATATTTTGTGGTTCCATTAGTAGGTGCATATATCTAATTATCATACCTTATTGATGGATTAAAACTTTTACCAATATATCACATCCTTTTTTGTCTCCTATAAAATTTCTTGACTTGAAGTCTATTACATTTGACAAAGATAAAGTAAATCCATCTCTTTTTGGTTACCATTTTCCTGGAATATATCTTTCCATCGTTTTACTTTCAATCTATTTGTTTTGGTATGTAAAGTGAGTCTCCTGTAGACAACATATAGATGACTGATGCATTTTTATCTGTCAATCTGGGCCTTTTAATCAGAGTTTAATCTATTCAATTTAAGGTAATATTTGGTAAGGAAAGATTTATGAATGCCATTTAGCTATTTGTTTTCTGTATGTCTTATCTTTTTTGTTCCCTCATTACACAATTACTTCTTTCTTTATTTTAGGTGATTTTCTGTCACATATATTTTGGCTCCCTTCTTTCCTTTTCTCGGTATTTTTTGGTTATTTTATTAGTGATTACCTTTGTAATTTCAATTAACATCTTATACTGATAATAACCTAGTTTGAATAATACAAACTTAGTTTCAGTAATATATAGATTCTCTTCTCCTATAAAACTCTGCCTCTCCCCTTTATAATGTTATTGTCTCAGATTATATCTTTATATATGGCATGCTCATAATAATATATTTTAATGATTTTTTTCCACATTTGCCCTTTAAATCTTATAGGGGGGTAAAAGCAGTTATAAACCAACAGACACTATGAAGTAGCCAGGACAATGGCAAGGCAAAGCCATGAAAGAGCAGAAACCATAAGAAGGAAAGTGGCTGGGCCACACATATTCATAGGTGCATGCTTATAGGTGCACACATGCACACAGGTGTGTACAAACATATGTACACACACATATGCTGCACATACCTTGCCTTTATTCTATAATGCTTCTCTAGATTAAGCAGTGGGAACACATTTCCTTCTGCTGCTTGCACATTGGCCAGCACTGAGCTCACTGTGTTCATTGAATTGGACCTGAGATTGTCCTTGCTTGCATAATGCTGAATGGCCCCTGCTCCTTTCTAGGCCTCAGTTTCCTGAGGGAGATTTCCACTGAATTTTCTAATCATTCCCTGAGCCTCTCCAGTGCCAGGCACTGGTTTGGACTCTAGGGATCCCAGATGAGTCTTGCACAGATGCAAATGTCAGGGAATTCTAAGACATGAGCCACAGCTGGGCATGGAAGATGGTGATGTGCATTGAAGCATCATTCCGATTCACCTCTGCCTTGGCAACTTACCAAACTTCTAGCAGCTTCATTTTCCTCATTTTAGAAGGGGATGATATGGCCTACTTTGCAATGTACTTCTAAAGACTGATTAGGTTAATATAAAATAGCAGAAAGTCAAGGATATAATGACACATGATAAAGAGACATGAATCTATGAAAATCGTTGTCAAGTGTTTAGCTTATTACTACAGAATAGTAATATCAGTACCAAAGAAAAGAGAGGACTTCAGGAAAACAGAGGTGCCCCATCCCACACAGTACAGGGCATTTGGGGAAGGGAGCAAGGAGTAGAGATGACATGTATTCTGGTATCAGTGCTCTGTGTTTATAAATCTCTCCATAAATTGGCCTACATAGCTTTTTTTCAAAAAAATTAACAGTGAAAAATCTATCATAAAGCTTATGTAGGAGCAGAGAAGATTAGACTACCTATAGCCATGTCTAAGAGTTACTTCTGGGTGACCTCTTTTGTTGCTCAGATGTGGCCTTAATCTCTCTAAACCAAACTCTGCAAGTGAAATCATTGCCCTGCCACTACCATGTGGGATATGATATCCTGGCAATGTGGGAGATGACTCCCAGAGATGAATCCAGACCTAACACCATGGGATCAACAATTCCATCCTGACCAAAAGGAGGAAAATAAGTGTAACTAATAAAGTATCAGTGGCAGAGAGAGTTCAAATAAAGTTGAGAGGCTACTCTGGAGGTTGCTTTAATGCAAGCTTCAGTTAGACATTGCTATCTATTATAATGTGCCAATCCCCAATGAGGACCATTCCAGCCAATCCTGAAGAACACCTAGGGCAATATATAAGATTCTGCAAGGGTTTCATGCACTAGTATAACTTTTCCAAAACCTACTACCTCCAGATGGGTTCCTGGTAGAGATAAGTCCTGAAACCTAGCCCAGCCTCTTCAGAACATCAGAGAGTTCTATCTCCCTACCCCATATTAGTGACAGATCCTTACAACATGAAACATTTAGAATTTCCATAGCCCAAACACCCCTAAAGAGAGGGATGGAAAGATCAAAGGTGACAGTAGAGTTATACAGAGAAGATAGGATTTAACAAATGAATATGAATGCTGAATCATTAAATTGATATTTCCTTTGGTCTCCAGTATTTTAGAACAACCAGAGGTAAAAAACTGTAGAGGGAGGAGGGCTGGGGGCACAAATGAAATCAGAAAGAAAGATAGACAATAAAGATTGAGAAGGTATAATCTAGGAATGCCTAGAGTGTATAATGATAGTGACTAAATGTACAAGTTTTAAAAATGTTTTTCCATGAGGAAAAAAAAAGAATGTCATTACTGCAGGGTGTTGAAAACAGATGGTAATTAATATTTTAAAATTTCCACTTATGTGTGAGTCTAAAGCAAAAAATATTTATTTGGTACAAAATTTGCATTTTGACTAGTGCATTTCCTAATATAACTTATGTAGACAGCTTAATTAAACACCATAAGTATATGGAACCTTGAGTAAGATAGGAGATTTTGTTGGTTTGTCCAGAGTGATGCCCCAATAAATCCCAGAGTGATTTGATCAGAGAATAAAAAAGTATTTGCAAAGTCCCCTTCAAGGAATGGTGAGAATAGGGAAAAATTCAACCTCCCCAAGTTGAATTCTTGATATTCTCACAAGCAGTGTGGACAACCAAAGCTACAGGCTGAGCCGTCAGCCTTGGGGTTTGTTCAGATGAAACTTAATCCCACAAAGGATAGGTCAAGCTTAATTAAAATTAGGTCTAAATGTCACCCCCAAGAGAACTTCTTTTGTTACTCAGATGTGGCCTCTCCAGCCAACACAACAAGCAAACTCACCACCCTCCCTCTATCTATGTGGGACATGACTCCTAGGTGTGTGGACCTTCCTGGCAATGTGGGACAGAAATCCTAGAATGAGCTGAGACTCAGCATCAAGGGATTGAGAAAACCTTCTTGACCAAAAGGGGAAGAGTGAAATGAGACAAAGTATCAATGGCTGAGAGACTCCAGAGTCGAGAGGTTATCCTGGAAGTTATTCTTATGCATTAAGTAGATATTGCCTTGTTATTAAAGATGTAATGGAGAGGCTGGAGGTAATTGCCTGAAAATGTAGAGCTGTATTCCAGTAGCCATATTTCTTGAGGATGACTGAATAATAATATAGCTTTCACAATGTGACTGTATGATTGTGAAAACCTTGTTTTTGATGCTGCTTTTATCTACCTTGTCAACAGATGAGTAGAACATATGGAATAAAAATAAATAATAGGGTAGCAAATGTCAAAATAAATTTAGTTTTAAGTGCTAGTGATCAATGAAAGGGAGAGGTAAAGGGTATGGTATGTATAATTTTTTCTGTTTTCATTTTATTTCTTTTTCTGTTGTCTTTTTATTTCTTTTTCTGAATTGATGCAAATGTTCTAAGAAATTATCGTGATGATGAATATGCAACTATGTTATGATATTGTGAATTACTGATTATATATGTAGAATATAATGATCATATTGTGTTTCTTTGTCACATTTTTTTAAAAATTAAAAAATTGACAAAAAATTTTTAAAAAACCTAAAATTGTAGAATTGTAATCCATGTCAAATTCTGAAATATGTTCTACAGCTAATTGTGGTGCTATGCTTTGAAAATTATAGCTCGTTTGTATATATTTTATTTTTCACAAAAAAGAAGGAAAATTGATTGTGATAAAAAATACTTAAGCCCTCTAGCCTCCTATATTCTGGAGCATCTAGAAAGGGAAATATGAAAGGATCATATGGTAACCCATGACAATCTCTGGGATCTGTCCTGTAACTACTTCTTGAAGAGTGCTTTGATATATATATATCATACTATACAATAAAATAGTTAAAAATAAATAAATAATGGGGGAATAAAGGTTAAAATATATTAGGTTGATGGAAATACTAGTAGTCAATGAGAGGGAGGGGTCAGGAGTATGGTATGTATGATTTTTTCTTTTTATTTCTTTTCCTGGAGTGATGCAAATGTTCTCAAAAATGATGATGCTGATAAATGTACAACTATGCAATGACATTGTGAGCCATTGGTTGTACACCATGTTTAGAATGTTTTTATGTTAAGAATCTTTGTTTGTAAGTTGTTTATCAATAAAAATTTTTTTAAAGATCTATAAATTTTACTCTGTTACAAACAGACCTTGCCTATTTCACTTTTAGACAGATTCTGTGATGCCTTCCCATCAGGGAAGTGTTTTATTGCTTTGGGACACATTCAGTCTACTTCTTGGTTAAAAGCCAATCCACCCATTCATTCAATCAGTGCTGATGGCTATCTGTTTTGCCTGGCACATTTCTAAGCACTGGGGAGAGATTTGCGTTTATCAAGCAATACAGCATTCTTGTACTGACAAGGAAATTCCAGAGAATAATTTTTTTAATTTAATGACATCTAATCCTATTATACAGAGTAACCCACTGTTAAAACTGGGTAAAATGGTAGTTTATAACTTTTTTTCACCACCAATGTACCATAAGTGCATTGCTGAGTTATCAGTTTTAGGTGGGCCTTCTGAAACTCAGGAGCACTACTTTGCTGTGGCCTTGTAGATGCTACTCACCCTTCAACAAACCTGCTTGACAAGCCTTGAGTTCATCAGGATGCAGTATGGGACTGAGAGATCAAGAAATGTGTCTTGGAGTCCTTATAATTTGGGCTAAAAAAAGCTCTTAACTTACATGTTCAAAACATATATGAAAAACTCATAGCAAGCATCATACTCACCAAAGATTGCTAATGACAACACTATTATTCCACATTGTACTAGAAGTTCTAGTTAGAGCAATGAGGCAGGAAAAAGAAATAAATGCATCCAGATTGGAAAGGAAGAAGTAAAAATTTCATTATTTGCAAATGGCATGATACTATACTTGGAAAATCCTGAGAAATCTACCATAAAGTTTCTTGAGCCAATAAACTCAGTAAAGTGGTGGGATACAAGATTAATGTTCAAAAGTAGGCAATGTTTCTAATACAAGTATAAACTGAGGGAAAATTATGGAAAAAATCATTCAAAATAGTAACTAAAAGAGTCAAGTATCTAGGAATAAATTTAACCCTGTGTACAAAGCACATGTACACAAAAAAACTTAAAAAATATTGCTAAATGAAATCAAAGAAGATCAAACCATGTGGAAAGACATTTTCTGTTCATAGGTAAGAAGGGTAAATGTAATCAAGATGTCAATTCTACCTGAACTGACCTGCAGATTTAACACAATACCAATCAAAATTCCAACAACCTATACTGCAGGTTTGGAAAAGTTAGTTATCCAATTCATTTTGAAGGGAGACAGATGTTGAATAGTGAAAAATATCCTAGAATGAAGAACAAACTGGGAGGAATAACATTTCCAGATTTTAAAGCTTATTATAAAGCCACAGTGAACAAAACAGCATGGTACTGACATAAAGATAGAAGAATTGACCAATGGAATGGAATCAAGAGTGTGGAGATAGACCATAAAGTCTATGGTCAATTGTTCATTGACATGACCCCCAAAACCACTGGACTCTGAAAGAGTAGTCTTCTCAATTAAAGAGCATGGAAGAACTGGATTACAGTATTCTAAAAAATGAAAGAAGACCCTTAACTTACACTCTCTCCAAAATTTGTTCAAAATGTATCAAAGATCTACATATAAGAGCCAGAATCATAAAACTCTTAGAAGAAAATATATAGAATACCTTCATGACTTAGTATTAGGAGGTAGCTTCTTAAACTTTACACCCAAAGCACAAGTAATGGAAGAAAAACTAGATAAATGGGAATTCCCCCAAAATCAAATACTTCTGTACCTCAAAGGAGTTTTTCAAACAGGTGAAGTATCATTCAGTCAATGGGAAAAATATTTGGAAACTGCATATTGGATGAATGTTTGATATCCTGTATACATTGTCAGGTTTTAGACACTAGCCAACTGAGAAATCAGAGAAAATAACTCAGCAATGCACTTATGGTACATTGGTGGTGAAAAAAAGTTATAAACTACCATTTTACCCAGTTTTAACAGTGGGTTACTCTGTATAATAGGATTAGATGTCATTAAATTAAAAAATTAAAATTTAAAATTTTATTGTTCTGGGGTGAGGTTTCTGGGTCTGGGTGCTCAGGATGTGGGCCAGAGGAGTCGCACCCCCCTAGGAGCAGCAGAGTTAGATACAGGCTAGCTAGTGGGGGGTGCTGATGGTGCCTATGGAGCCTCCTGTGGTAGGTTAGGAGTTTTGCGTGCTTTAGGGCCAGGGACATAGCTACAGGTCGTGGCCGGGGGGCATAGCTACAGGCCATGTGCAGTGGGGGTCCTTTGTTTGTCAGGGCAGGTCCTGATTGGCTGAGTTTGAACAGCTGTATGCCCAGATGTTCATGGTTTTAGTTTGGGTGAGGGCCTTCCAGCCAGAGGCAACCAGGCCAGGCCTTACATACATAAGTAATCATACAACTCAACAACAAATGAACAAACAACTCAATTATAAAAGTTGAATATATGAATAGATATTTTTCTGAAGAGCAAATACAAATGGACAAAAGACACATGAAAAAATGGGTCTATTTATATTTAATGGCAGGTCATGGCTAAGACAATTGTGTGGACAAGATCCAGAAAACTTATTTTTCCACTTACCAAACAACAGACTGAAAGTGCATATCAAATTAATTTAAATTGGCAAATAGGCCTTGCACATTACCTGAATGAAATTGATAACCATTATCCTAAAACAAAATTGTTTCAATTCTCAAACTCACTACTTGGATTTTGCCTAGAATAATCAGTGACACACCCTTAAGTAATGCTGATACTTACTTTACAGATACCAGTAAATCAGGAAAAGCTAATATTATGGACCAGATACAGAAGTATGGGAAACTAAGTGTACTTCAGTACAAAAAATGGAATTAGCAGTAATTATTCAATTAATAAGAGATAAACCAAATTCACTCACTATTGTAGCAGATTCACAGTATTCTGTTACTATCACTCATAATATTAAAAAAGTTAATTTAAACACTGACAGCTCTGAATTAGGTCAATTATTTAAACAACTACAAAGCACTACCCAACAACATACTCATAAGATTTATGTTGTTCATATTCAATCTCATGCACATTTACCAGATGTGTTGGTGGAAGATAATGATAGAATTGATAAATTATTCATTGGAACTATAGAAGTCTCCAAATGACATAATCTTACACATTGAAATTCTAAAGGCTTACAACAAAAATTTCATTTAATTCACACTCAGGCTCAACAAATTATCCAATGTTGTCCTCCCTGTCCCTTACATTCTATACCATTCACATCCAGAATCAATCCACAGGGTTTACAACCAAACATAATCTAGCAAAGTGATGTTACACAGCCCCTCATTTGAAAAACTGGCTTATGTTCATATTTCTATTGATACTTACTCTGGTTATAGTGTCACTTCTCCTTTAAGTGAAGAAACAGCTAAACCTGTTATTGCCCATTTTCTGGAATGTTTTGGACATATGGGAATTGAACAGTTTTAAGATATGAGGTATTTGAGAGAAAGGAAAGTAGATGAAATGATTTTAAGTAAGTGTGCTTTATTGGCTGCGCTCCTGGGCAGAGCTCACCAAACCCAAGATGAAGTGAAGTGAGTCTGCACACAGGCTTTGGTGAGTGCAGTTTTTTAGGGCAGGGGTTAGATGATGACATGAAAGGGGCAGCACATTAAACAAAGGATTATTATGCTAGTGGGTTGAGCAGCGGGTGGTTAGATGTCCATTGAACAATGAGATGTTTGCTGCATGAAGACCTTCGTTGTAACCATTCACCTCCCGTTCCAGAGTAACTTCATGATTCCATCCATAGAGCGCTCTTTATTCCCCTGACCTAACAGGAATTCCTTCACAAATAAAAACAAATAATGGACCAGCTTATATATTTAAAAATGTTCTGTAATTTTTTCAGTTATGGAACATAAAACATGTAATGGTTAGGTAGTATTTGTAATGTAATTATGTTAAAACACTGAATGAAGCTGCATCTGAGCTATAGTTTTTAGTTTTAGTTTTGTTTTGTTTTGTTTTTTATATATTTTTTGTATTTTTTATTTTTATTTTTTCTCTATATTATCATTTTATTTCTTTTTCTGTTGTCTTGCTATTTCTTTTTCTAAATCAATGCAAATGTACTAAGAAATGATGATCATACATCTATGTGATGATATTAAGAATTACTGATTGTATATGTAGAATGGAATGATTTCTAAATGTTGTGTTAGTTAATTTTTTTTAATTAATAATAAAAAAATATTCCTGTAAAAAAAAAACATGTAACAGTAATCCTATATAACCCACAAGATCAAGCTGTTATAGAAAGGGCTCATTAAACACTCAAAATGCAATTTCAAAAACAAAAAGGGGGGAATGGGGAGATATTTTTTCATCCTTCTAGAAATCAATATAGCCAAACTATGCTACCATTAATTTTTTTCAACATTAGAGGAGAAGATTCTGAAACAAATACAGGAAAACACTAGTCAAAGGTATTACACAAACACTTTTTAGAACAACGTATTTGGTGGAAAGATTTATGTACAAATGAATGGAAGCCTAGATGGGTAAAAATGTGGGGAAAAGGATATGGTGGCATTTCTGCAGGTGATGGATAGCCATTATTCTGGATCCCTTCTAGAAGAATCAAGTCAAGATATGAGCAGGAAACCACAGAAGAAACTATGTGTGGTAATGCCCTGCACCCAACAAGCTGAGCCACCATCATAGGGGCAAATTAAAAAGTTAGCAGAGGAAGCTGAGGAAACACTTAAGCAGTCAGACAAGGAAAGAAATACACTTTATTTGCTCATCACTTTGGTGACCATTGTTGAACTATCCATAAGTCACCTTGTCTTACACTTTAATAAGCACTTAAGTAAATTGATGTTGCTTGTTATCTTTGCAACTGTACTAAATATACCTATAACTAAGGCTGAAAATTATACTTACTGGATGTACATCCCCAATCCTCCCTCCCTAAGGCCTGTTACCTGGCAGGATAATCCTATAGCTGTTTATAGTAATGATTCAACTTATCTTCCTGGACCAGTTGATTTTTGTCTCCCTTACTTCCAAAAAGACAAGAGAGAAAAATTTAATATCTCCACAATGGCATTTCAAGGCTTTCCTTTATGTCTCTCAAGCCACAATATAATTTGTTTGAAATTAGAACTTTGGAGATGGCTATATTTATACTCCTAAGAAAAATAATTCTCTAAATAAATTGTATTTGTTTTATAGAATGAGCTTTGCATATAAAGAACAATCAATTTCTGAGCCTGTTCCTAATGAGTTGCCTTTATGTAAAAATTCATATACATGGACACCTGAGTCACAGAATATTCAATGGGAAATAATGCCATGCCAAACAAAAGTCATTATTCTTTACTGGTTCCTATGGAATTGTAATGGATTGGTCCCCTAAGAAATATGCAATTCAGAATTGTAGTTCTGACTCAAAGTGTTTGGTTAAATTACCTTGGTTTACTTTGAATAGTTATTCTACTGAGATTTTTACCAATGCTACAAATAAAACCTTGTGGCATGGGATGGGAATGGTAGCCTCATCTACTTTTGTTAACTCAGGTCCTCCACAAACAGTAATTTGGAAACTGGCCATGAGTTTAGCCCCTATTAATATTTGGAAAGGAAATTACTCTTTAATAAAATCAATCTCTTCTCTCAAAATTAAAATTGATCAAACTGGTTATATTCAAGCTTGTGTGATTAATCCTTATGTTATTTTAGCAGGAACAATTGCTTTTAATTCAGTCATCAGAAATACAATGCTCTGACTGTCAATTATTTACCTGTCTTAATTCCTCTATTTCTAAAAATCAAACTATCTTTTTTTAAGAAGGTGTCTTGGAATATAGTTTCCTGTGAACCAAATTCAACCATGGGACTCTTCAACTGATATACACATTCTATTCAAGACTTTGCAATACATGTTTAAACATACCAAAATATTTATTGGTGTGCTGGTTTGAATGGATGTATGTCCCCTATAAAAGCCACATTTTAATCAAAATCCCATTCCCAATTCATTACTGTATGTTTGAAACTGTAATCAGATTATCTACCTGGATGATGTAATTTAGTCAAGAGTGGATGTTAAACTGGATTAAGTGATGACATGTCTCCACCCATTTGGGTAGGTCTTGATAAGTTTCTGGAGTCTTATAAAAGAGGAAACATTTTGGAGAATGAAGAAGATTCAGAGAAAGCAGAGAATGCTGCAGCACCATGAAGCAAAAAGCCCATGAGCCAGTGACCTTTGGAGATGAAGAAGGAAAACACCTCCCAGGGAGCTTCATGAAACTGGAAGCCTGGAGAAAAAGCTAACAGATGATGCTGTGTTCACCATGTGTCTTTCAAGCTGAGAGAGAAACCCTATATTTACCATGTGCCTTCTCACTTAAGAGAGAAACTCTGAACTGCATTGGCCTTCTTGAACCGAGGTATCTTTCCCTGGATGCCTTAGACTGGACATTTCTATAGACTGTTTTAATTGGGACATTTTCTCAGCCTTAGAACTGTTAACCAGCAACTCATTAAATTCCCCCTTTTAAAAGCCATTTTGTTTCTGGTATATTGCATTCTGGCAGTTAGCCAAATCAGAACACTTAGTACTTTGATTATGGTAATCCTTGGAATCATAGCCCTCATTAATACAGCTGCAGCATGTGGAGTGGCTTTAACACAAGAAATTCAAACTGTACATTATGTGCAAAAATGGCATGAAAATGCAAGTAAAGTATGGACTCAACAGGTTAAAATAGATAAGGAAATTAATCTGTGTATATATGACTTAAAACAGACTGTAATTATGTTAGGAGATAAAATTCAATTGCTTAGAATGTAACAGCACTTGTGGTGTGATTGGAATATCACATCTTCCTGTATTTCTCCATATTTGTATAATGAAAGTGAACATAAATGGGAAAAATTAAAAGACATTTATTAGAGCATCAAGATATTTAACTCTAAATATTAATGAACTTCAAGGAAGAGTATTAGAAATGCAAAAGAACATTCCAAAATTATTAGAATGCACATTGCTCAAGGGTTACAATCTTTAAATCCACTAACATGGCTGAAAGCATTAAGAGGATTTACTGTTAGCTTAATAGTGATGTTAATTCTTCTCTTTTGTCTTTTATGCATAGTCTTCAAATACTTCCAAAGGAAGCAAGGTGAATCAAAATTAAGGACACATGCCTTGACCTTTGTCATGCTAGCACCACAAAAATAAAAAGGGGAAAATGTTGGAGACAGCTCTCTCAAGGCTCAAGTAGTTGGCTGTCAGCTGAGGGCATGAGCATTAGAACACCAGGCTCAGCTGATGCAGCAAACTGCTGAAGCATGTGGTCTCAAGGACACTGACTTAAGAGCCTGAAGAGACCTAAATAGATAGCATTCTGATAAGAAATAAGCAGTTCCTGGGACAGGAATTGTGAATCAAACTTTGTAGCCTTGAAGGCATGACAGATATTCAAACATAATCTTGCTTTGATTATATTCCCTGAAGCAGTTCCCATGTGAGAACATAATAAATATGTGAATGCCAGTTTATTTGGGGCTCAAGCTCAAGCTCTTGCTCTTGCTCTTACACCTGATAAGCTTGAGTCCCTTGACCCCACTTAACTAACTTCTTGTGTCTGTCACTTCTTAATCCTGCACAGTACCCTTTCTTGTCCCCAGCTCCCCAGGGAAAACCTGGCAATAGGGGACATAGAGATACACAGAAGCCAGAGATGGGTTAACTGTTAGCTAATGTTGTTGGACTTACATGTAAGGAAGTGGATAGAGGTGAGGGCAGTTCAATAGTGGGTGTATAAGTTATATTATCCTATTGAAGGTGATCATGACTAAAAGGGGTTGTATGGAATATGTATATCATCAATTAGTACTATAAACATAAATAAGTTCTTAAATGAATTACTGTAAAGGTATGAAAATGATACAGAGTCACTAAGTAATAGAGGGCCACAAAGAGAAAGCAACAATTGCATGCTATGGCCTACATCAACAGGAATATATCACTAGCACCACAGCAATACTAGGGGTAAGTAACTGGGGAGGACAAACAAGAATTAAGCACCAGTTTGGATTTTCTATTTGGTAAGGGTGTGTTTATCTGTTATTTTTCTCTTTGGAGCAATGAAAATTGTCTAAAGTTGGGAGTGTTGATTGTACAACTAAATGAGCATAATGTGAGACATGGATTGTTTACTTTGGATATTGGGCTTGTTTGAAAGGATGTATGTCCCCTAGAAAAGCCATGTTTTAATCTAAACCCAATTCCATAAAGGCAGAATAATCCATATTCAATACTGTATGTCTGAAACTGTAATCAGATCAACTCCCTGGAGATGTGATTTAATCAAGAGTGGTTGTTAAGCTGAATTAGGTGATGGCATGTCTCCTCACATTTGGGTGGGTCTTGATTAGTTTCTTAAATCCTATAAAAGAGGAAACTTTTTGGTGAATGAGATATTTCAGAGAGAATAGAGAATGCTGAAGTACCATGAAGCAGAGAGTTCATGAGCCAGAGACCTTTGGAGATGAAGAAGGGAAACACCTCCCATGGAGCTTCATGAAACCAGAAACCAGGAGAAGAAGCTAGCACATAATGCCCTGTTCACCATGTGCCCTTCCATCTGAGAGAGAAACTCTGACTGTGTTCACCATGTGCCCTTCCAGATGAGAAAGAAACCGTGAACTTCATCAGCCTTCTTGATCCAAGGTATCTTTCCCTGGATGCCTTTGATTGGGCTTTTCTATAGACTTGTTGTAATTGGGACATTTTCTCAAAACTAGCAACTTATTAAATTCCCCTTTTGATAAGCCATTCCATTTCTGGTATACTGCATTCCGGCAGCTAGCAAACTAGAACAAAAATTATCCATGATGCCCAATGGACATAGGTGGTTGAAAGTTACACTGAATGAGAAGTAGAATGGCATATTGAGGTGCACACATATGATGGAGTATGGTGTGGCTACAGAAAGGAATTAAATCATGGAGCTTGCAATGATGTGAATGAACCTTAGGGGCATTATGTGGTGTAAAGTAAGCCAGAAACAAGAGAATAAATACTGTATGGACTCTTTCAGAGAATACTCATAAGAAAATTAAAGCCTAAATTTTAACTTTTATAGCCATTCACATTTAGTTTAGATCTGTAAATGTTATTTCTAGATTTTGAGATGCTGTGTTATATATGTATAACCTGATATTTCCCTGGAACTGTGGGTTTCTATGTGAGTCCTAAAACCCAGAGTTGAAGTTATGCAGCTCTGAAAGTCAGGATTGATATATACCAAAACTTCTAAAGAAACCAAAAGGAGATCAGCCTTCAATTAGGGTTAAGAATGAAGCTGATCTAGTCAGTGCTATGGTAAATCAGAATACAGGGTAATGGATGATATTGTCTGCATCTTAGAACTTTACCTACTGTATGAGATCAAAGGAAGAGAAGTTTATTTTGTCCAAAACCTAAATTTTCTTTACCACATAATCTAATTCAACCTGTCCAGATAGCTTATCTAATCAACCCAAACACATTAAGACCAGAACAGGAATGAGAGCTTATATTTCTGTATAGTTTAATATAATACCCAGACACATTCTAAAGTATGTTGGGCAATGTCTTAGTTTGCAAGCTGATGGAATGCAATATATGAGTACTAGAACAGCTTTTAAAAAGTTGCAATTTTGCAGTTCTAAATGTATAAAAGTGTCCAAACTAAGACATCCAGGTAAAGATACCTTAATTCAAGGAAGGCCAGTAGGTCAAGAACCCTCTATTATATGGGAAGTAATGTGGCTAGCATCTGATGGTCTCTTGCTTCTGGGCTCCATGGTATTCATCCTATGTTCCTGTGGGGATTCTTCACTTTGCTTCTTTGGGGCTGACTTTCATCTCTTTGCATCCTTTGGTTCTCTCCAGCTTCTGGCTTGTTTAACATCTCATGGCACTGCCTGCTGGGCTTGTAGCATCTCCAAAAATCTGTGTCTCTGTTCTCTAAGTGTCAGCAACTGTGTTAGCTATGCTCTGTAGTTTGTCAGCTCTGTTATTTCTAACTGTCTCCAAAATGTTTCCTCTTTTAAAGTATTCCAGTAAACTAAGACCCATCTGGAATTGCTGGAGCCACATCTCCCATCTAATTAATATGTCATACCCATAACTGGGTGTGCCACATCTCCCTGGTAATAATATCATCAAAACTTTCTCCCCTACAATGCTGAATTAGGATTAAAAGAAATGGCTGACCCCACAGGATTGGATCAGGATTAAAACATAGCTTTACTGGGCTATATAATATTTTCAAACTGGCACAGGCAGATAATTAGAATATTAACAAAGTTCATTGAAGGAATGGAGAAATAATATTGAACTATTGAACTTTTCCATTAAGGAAATCCCTGATACTATCTCAAACGTTAGAGACTCCTCGAGTCTATACACCAAGCCCTAGATCTTGAGGTTTTCTCTCATGAAACTTATTTCTGTAGCAGAGCACTTAAGCCTACCTAAAGGAATGCCTAAGAGTTACTTTCAGAAAACTTCTTTTGATGCTCAGATGTTGTCTCTTTCTTTCTAGCCCAACTCTGCAAGGAAAATTATTACACTCCCCTCTATGTAGGACATGACATCCTGGGGTGAAAGTCTCCCTGTCAATGTGAGACATAACTTCAAGGGATGAGATATGCCCTGATGCCACAGGACTTCCAATGTCTTTCTGGTCAAAAGGGGAAAGAAAAATATAATAAAATTAGGTATCAGTGGCTAACAGAGTTCAAATAAAGTTGACATGTTGTTTTGGAGATTATTTTTATACAAGCTTTAGCTAGGTATTGCTAATTACTATGGTTTGCCAAACCACAATCAACATCATTCCTGTAAAGCCTTAAGAATATCTAGTATCTCAAACTGAGATACTATAAAATATCAAACTAAGATTACTTCCCAGAAACCTACAACCTCCTAATGATTCCTTAGCCAGCTAGCACCCAAAACAGACAAGGGGAAACCTCTCAAAGAACATTACCTAAATCCATCCCCTTATCCTATATTGTCAACACCTCTTTAAAAAATGAAAAAGTTATAAAGGGCAAAACCCAAATACACTTAAATATTTGGAGAAGTTTCAAAAGGGGAGGGGAAATTATAACAGAGAAGAGAGGATTTAACAAAGGACCATGACTGCTGAATCATTATATTGATACTTCTCGTAGTCTTCAGTATTTTGGGATAGGTAGAAGGAAAAACCTGAAATTGTGGAACTGTAACCCACACCAGACTTTGAAATCTGTTCTATAACTAATGGGTAATATGCAATTTGAAATTTATTGCATTTCTGTAGACATGTTATATTTCACAATAAGAAATGTTAAAAAGAATTTCCCCAGATTGAAATGACACACTAAGTATTTCACTTGCCAAATGAAGATAAAAAAAACACTCATGCCAAGACATAAGATTGTGAAATTCCAGATGATGAATTCCAGCAAGACCTAGCCCATGACTCAGAAATACATCTTGACCAAAATGGGAAGAGACATGAAAGAATATGAAGCTTCATTTGCTGAGACATTAAAAAAAAATACTGTTGATATCATTCTTTTTCATTTGGTCTGATTTACCTTAGTCCTAGCCAGATCAGCTTCAGTCCTATCTCTAATTGATGTCTGATCTCATTATCAGCCTTTTAAACAGTTGTTGTATGTGATAATGCTAACTTTCAGAGCTGCAGAACTCTATGTCTGAGTCTCAGTTGTCACATAAATACCCAAAGCTCCAGGGAACAGCCAGGTTATACACAAAGATCACAGAATCTCATAATTTAGAAATAACCATAACAACTAAGAAATAGATGTAACTGCTGTAAGAGCTTATAATCTAGGAACCTTTACAGTAAGCTTCTCCTAAATTATGCTCTCAAGTTCAATGCTCAAAGTTCGCACATTATAGATAGTCCATATTAGTGAGGCATTATGTCTGTCTTTTCACTTCTGGTTAATTCTCTCAAAGTTCTACTTCCCTACCAATAGTCAATATGTAAAATTCTCTCTAGATAATTTATCCAGCCCATGTTATCTTTCAGTTTATTTTTAAACAGTTTTATTCACATACCATACAATCAATCCTAAGTAAACAATCAATTGTCCCTAGTATAATCCCATATTTATGCATTAACCACCTGTGATTGTTAGGTTCTTGTGTCAGCTTGGCTAGGTTATAGTGGCCAGATGTTTGGTCAAGCAAGCACTGGCTTTTCTGTTGCTGTAAGGACATTTCACAGACTTAAATCATGAGCACAACAGTTGTATCCACAGCTGATTATATCTGCAGTCAGTTAAGAGGAGTGTCTTCTACAAGGAGTGACACAATCTAATCACTCCAGAGCCTCAAATATGAGTTCAGAAGAGAGAATATCTCTTTTCAGCCAGCCATCCTCTCCTGGGGTGTTCACTAAGCATCTTCATTAGAGCTGCCAACTTGTGGCCTGTCCTCCAGATTTTGAACTCTTACATCCCAATAGTTGTGTGAGAAACTTTTATAAATCTCATATTTACAAATTTCTTCTCTTTTTTCTGTTTCTTTAGAGAACACTGACTAATACACCACCTAAACTTATATGGCAATATTTCCATTTCTTCCACAAAGAAAGAATAAGAGGAAAAAATGAAAACAAATAAATAAAATGGAATAGAGTTTTCCTCCAAGAATCCCATGCCCCTCCCTCATATCCCCCTCTTATTGATATATAATTTTAGGCATACTGCTTGTGTTACATTTATTGGAAGCATAGTACATTACTACTGTTAACTAATGACTCCAGTTTGTACTAATTACATTTTTTCCATGTACTATCCCATTTACAATACTTCGCACTATTGACATTCATTTGTTCTCCCTCAGGTAAAAAGAGCCTTACATTTGTACATTTAAACATCATTTGTGCTTATTTGAAATGTTATATACCACAGAAAAGATGTAAAATTAACATGTTTTGTATACTTTGTATTGAAATTCATTGGAAAGTTTGTCTTCTGTAAATGAATTTTGGTGTGAATTTGTTCAACCACATTACACTTCCCTATACCTGTCCCCTGAACTGACGGTGGAGTAAAGGGACTCAGAAGGGAATGATTCAAGCCAAGATGGCTATGTTTAGGAGAGACCTCAGATTATAACCATTGTTATATGTGTGCAGTTTTATTTAACAATGCTATGTATGGGGAGGTGTAAATGTAGTTCAGTGGCAGAATTCTCAACTGCCATGTGGGAGACCTGGGTTCAATTCCTGGCCCATGCACTTCTCAAGACAAACAGACAAACAAGCAAACAAAAGAAAAGAAACAAATTCAAAAACTGGTGTTGCAATAATGGGATACTGACATGGAAATAGAATGAAATGTGACCTGCCATACAGCATACATAAAACAAACAAAAACAATATTGTGAATGTAGTGGAAAAGTAAGCTCTTATTGGAAGTATCTAATCTTTCTAAATATCTAGAAGTGCTTTCTGTGTTTAAAGGTAGAGGTAGTAGGTTAACTCTGTAAATAGCTTTTAAAAATTAGTGACAAATATTGTCTTTGGAAATGGAATTGTTATACCACTTCTGAACGTTGTACTCTTGTACATGTTCATTGGTTCAATTTTGGGGTTGGAAGCAATTGCCAAAAGTGTTTTGCTCATGTGTACTAGAAAATTTCTGATCATCCATTGCCCTGCATTCTTTGTGGATTTATTCAACTTTGCTGTACTGCATATATTGTATACATACTGGAAAAATGAGCCCTAATTTTATAATTTGTCTCTAGATATTAAAGAGGTTGCCAATGTACAACAAAAGTAGAGTTAGTAAACCAGCACATTTTGTACACTTTGTGTGAACATTATTAGAAAGGCTGTCTTCTGAAATTACTTTTGGAAGTGAAATTGTAAAACCACATCCAAGTGATACATGTACCTTTAACTTATCCACTGGATTTGTGGTGGAGAGAAGGAATAAGAAGAAATGAATAATGATAGGCCAGAATGCTTCTATTTAGAAGAGAGTTTCAAATATAACCACTGTTACATGTATGCAGTTTATTCAACACTGCTGTATATGTGGTAAGCAAATTTAAGTCCTTTTTTGAAACAGTTTTCTTAGATGTTTAGAAGTACAGAAATTATAGTAAAAGTAGAGGTAGTAAAATACCTTATGGTTTTTAAAGTATTTTATAGTTTATTAGAACCTTTTGTACATATCACAGTTAGAACTCCTTAGTGTTGTTTTCCATTTGCTGACTTAGTTAAGAACTTTTTTCTTTACAGTTTTTTTTGTTCATCTTAATGGTTTGTCTCCACCCATTAAATTGTGAGCTAATCAAGGATTGGAAACAAACCTTTTTCATCTTCATTTCCCTAATAGTCAGCCCTGTTCCTGGCACAGAAGAGATACTCAGGCAGTCAGATGCATGCATTGACCAGAGAAAGACATCCTATGTTATTCCAAGTTATGCTAAACTGGGGATTTTCCACTCAAAGACTGATTCTTGAGGTCGCTCAAACAATGTTAGCTTGAAGCTCCTCAGAATTTCTGGGTCTCCACTGTTTCCATGTGGGAAGAGTGACTCAAAGCATCTGTGGCCATCTCCCCCAGCCTTTATGCTTCTGATCAGAGACTTCAAATTCAACCTGTCTCATTTTCTCTTGTCTGCCCCTCTTAAGAGTTCCAGCTGGTTAATTCCAACATCAGTTTCAGCTACTTTCTGATTTATTAAAAAGGACCCATCTTGACCCAAGAGCTCTCCTAAGAGGACAACATATTAGTCAAGGCTCTTCAGGGAAACAGGAGAAATGAGAGATATGTGTTTGTTTGTGTGTGTATGCATGCACATTATATGTACAAAAATATACATATTTATATACACAAACATAATGAGATTCATTATAGGAAATGCCTTACACGATTGTGAGGATTGACAAGTGCAAATTTTACAGGTTAGGCCAGAACCTGTGAGCTGTGATGATGATTTTGATGAATTCCTGAGGAAAAACTGGCTGAAATGTAGATAGAAATTCTTTCAGTCTGCTGAAATCATCAGTTCTTCCTTTAAGGCTTTCAAGTGATTGAATGAGACTCCTCTCATTGCTGAAGGCAATCTCCTCAATAGAATGTAGATGTCATCATCTATAGATAAAATTAACTGACTGATGATTTAAATGTACAAATATCCTCACATAAAAGTCAGGCCTATGCTTGTTAGACCAAACAACTGGACACCACAACTTGGTCAAATAGACACATGAACTTTACCATCCTAGGACCTAAGGCCCAGAATGGGAGATTGAGCCCAAGGGTGGGAATGGGGGACTTGTCCAAGGTCATATAGTGGGTCCTTGGAAGTGCACTTGAGGCTTCTGAAGGTCTGGCCTTCATTCTGTCTGCATCACAGGAGGCTTCTCATGGTTTGAATCTTTCTCAAAGTTGAGGAATTAGAACAATTCAAAGTCCTACTTGGAGAAGTATGAGCCCAAGCTGGATACTTTCACTTAGCACTGTACAAGTTTACCCCTGAGTGTACAGGATGATATTTATGAACCTTAGTGTGGCATTCATAGCCCTCACAGTCTGTTCCCACCCAAACAAACACTGCACCCTCCAGTCATACAAGACTGACCACTTTATCCATCCTTCCACTTCCTCATGCAAGAAACATCCCATCATTCTCCTTCTATGAGCCAAGGATTACTGAAGACAAGACTGAGACTCATGGATCATACAGGCTGTTTGTATAATTCTTTGGGTAGATCACAATTTCCCCTTTGACTAGTGAAAATATATACCCACCTGCCCTGGACCATTGCTCCCACAGACAGAGACCTTACTTACATATCATACTGAACTCTGTACCATCAGCATCTCACACAATATTCTGGCACAGAGCTTGTCCAGAGAATATTTGTTGACTGAACAATGATATGAAGATTCCACTCTCCAGCCACCTGAGGCTCATTTATTTTCCCCCAACTGTCTTGCTGTGCCTACATTACCCATCTGGTATTTTCTGTAGGCTTAGTATCTACAGGCCCAAGGGGTGCAAACCTGTGGTTGGACAGCTGATGGACACTTGGCTCACAATCAATGGATACACCGATGGTTAGAATTGCATAGTTCCTAAGTGGCACACTTAGGAAGAGAGTGTATCCAGGGTTACGTGTGGAGTATGTTCATCTCCCCAGCTGCTGATAGGTTTTTGAGCTCATAAGAGTTGATGGGATTAGCTCACAGCATGGCCTATGTGTGAACATCATCAGGAATGTGTGTGGAGAGACCAGAGAAGTGCTGAGGTTCATTATTCAGAGCAGGGTTTATACAGATGGTCATACAGAGGCAGAAAGTGACAAATCCAGAGTCAGGAGTCCTAGGTCCCAGTCCTGGCTCTGCCAGTGCCTTGTTGTGTGACTCTAAAGATTTTCCTTTCCTTTTCTTGACTTCCATCTCTGCATATGAACCATCGGAGAGAGGGAGGATGATTTCTGTTAGGGTTCTTCTTGCTGTGCCCTAAGCAGATTCTGATTGAGTCCTGAATGAGGGCCTATGAGTGAAACATGTGTGCACTTGCTTTGGCACAAACAGGGAGTCTGACCTGGGTGGGACATACGCTGAGACCTGGGAACCAAATCTAGCTAGAAGGTCCAGGGTAGGCAGGGGTGGTACCTCCCAGCTGGTGGATACCATGCTATTGTCAAAGGGTCTGCTTTGAAACTGTGCTGGGAAGGAACACAGGTGCCCCAAGCATTGATTCTGTTTTCCAGTTGAGTATTTTTAGGTGAAACATATGTCTGATACTGTGTTCTATTTAGAAATTAAGCATGTTTTAAGGTAATGTATATCACTGCCAAGTTGACAAGGGGTGGACTGTGATGTTTAGGTTCTGCTGTCAACTTGGCCAGGTGAGATGCCAGTTGTCTGGTCAGGCAAGCACTGGCATAACCATTGCTACAAGGATATTTTGTGTTGGGTTGATAAACTGGAAGGCTGGCTTATTAAATCATCAGTCAATTTATTGAAGCTGTGGCTGATAACATCTACAATCAAGTAAGGATATGTCTACCACAATGAGATAACCCACTCAGTTTGAGGAAGAAGAGAAAATTTTTACTTTCTCAGCCAGCAAGCCTCTGCTGTGGAGTGCATCAAGACCCTTCATCAGAGCTGCCAGCTTCACAGCCTGCCTTATGAATTTTGAACTCATTCCCACAGTTGCATGAGACACCTGTATAAGTTCCATATTTACAAATATCTCCTGTTGTTTTGGTTTCTCTAGAGAACCCTGACTAATACAGGCTACAAAAAGGAAGGACATCAAGAGGCACAGAATGAACTAAATAAACCTTGGGGGCAATGTGTTGTGTAAAATAAGTTAGAAACAAAAGAGCAAATATGCTAAGATCTCCTGCAGAAAATACTTAGAAGAAAATTAGAGCCTAGATTGTAATCCCTTATACAACCACACTTAGACTGAAGATGTAACTGTGTTTCTACATTCTGAGACACTGAGTTATATGAATATCTGATTGTATTTCCTTGGAACTTCGAGTAACTCTTTGACACCTAAGACCAAGAAATGGAGTTTTGCAGCCCTGAAAATTAGCATTGCTATAAACAATAACAGTTAAAGTAACTGAAAAAAGGGATCAGGCCTCAATTACAAATAAAGATGAACCCAATATAGTTGGGACTAAGGTAAATAAGAACACTGGGTAAAATATGATGTATTGTCTCTAGACCTTCATCCACTGCATGAGACCAAAGGAAAAGAAGGTTATTATGTCTTGAACATAAATTTTCAGTATTACACAATCTACAGCAATCTTCCTGGATAGCTCATTTAAACAACACAAATTCCTGGAGTCCAGATGGGAATGAGTCTTTGTAATTCTGTTAAGTTTAGTGTAATCCCAGATATATCCCAGAATATGATAGACTGATAATTAAAAAGTATTGGTAGAGTCCCTTGAGAGTCCAAAGCATAAATATATATATATATATGTACATGAAACTATAAAACTCTCCCATTGGGGAAAAGCCAAGTACCATCTCAATCACTGGGGATTCCCAAGAAAATAGGGCAAGCCCTTGATTTTGACACTGGCCCTTATGAAACATTTTTCTATAGTGGAGAAGCTAAGACCACCTATAATTAAGCCTAAGAGTTGCTTTCAGGAAACTGATTTTTTGCTCAGATGTGCCTTCTTCCTCCTTAAGCTCAACTCTGCAAAGAAAACTATGACCCTTCCCCACACATGGGATATTATATTCAAGGTTGAAAGTCTCCTGTGACAATATTTGGAATGACCCCAAGATGAGCCTGGCCTTGGCACTGTGGGGCTGACAATGCCTTCCTGATCAAGAGGGGGGAAATCAGTGTAATAAAATAAGACATCAGTTGCCAAGAGAGATCAAATAGAGTCAAGAGGCTATTATGGAGGGTATTCTTATGCAAGCTTCACTTATGGTGAACCCCAATTAACATCATTCTTGTTAACTCTTAACAACACCTAGGGCTTGAACTGAAACTCTATAAAAGTTTCATAGATATGATTTGCTTTCCTCAAAGCTATAATTCCCAGAGGGCTCCTAGGCCAAAGAAATCCTGAAAGACAGAGGGACCAGAATCTCCAAGAAAATAAACTAATTACATCCGCCTACCCTTTAACGTTGACACTCCTTCTAAACCTGAAAAAGTCAGAATCAAAATTGCCTAAAGATTCCTATAGATTGGGAGAAGGATCAAAGAAGAAGGAGGATCGATAAGAGAGAAACCAGGACTTAACAAATTAGTATTACTATTGAATTACTATATTGATAATTCTTCCAGCCTCCAGTGTTTGGCAGCAGCTAGAAGGAAAAAACTATAATAGTGAAATGGTAACTCATAACAAGCTCTGAAATCTGTTCTGTAACTAACTGTTGAAGAGTACTTTGAAAATTATTGCTTTTTCTTTCTTTCTTTATATCTTTCTTATATTTCACCATTAAAATGTATTATGAAAAGAAAATATTCATAAATATGCTTGCTATCTTTATTTTAAAAATTAATATAAGCATGTAAACGGGGCACCCATTTTCCCTTTCTCCTTGTCTTCAATTTGTCTCTTCTGGCACTAGCCTTTCCCAACTTACCCAACTAGAAGGTCTTAAATTTTGTATATTTGCATCACAGTTGTATATATTTTCCCACTCTCTTTGAATTGACCAGTTTCTCACAAGAAGCAATCATAAATTAATGAAACATATCAGAGCATGCCATGATTTTCAAATGTCACAGCCCTCAATGAACACAAACTTGCCTAAGTCTTGCTAAAATAGTCTGTGAAAAATTAAAGAAGAAACCAAATTGGAGCAGGGCAGAAAATGAAAGGCCCTGTGCTCCCTGTCTGAGAACAATCACCTTGGAAAAATGGCAGCAAATCTCCAGTTCAGATTTTCCTTACTGTGTACACTGTGCAAGTTGTACCAAAGCTATGGGCATCTCCATGTTGATCCCATGGGAGAAAGAGCTGACTTCAGGGTGGACACAGTAGCAAAGTCCACAGGGACCAATAGAGAAGCTTTTGAAACAGGGTCAATAGCACATTCTGTCAAAAAAAAAAGAACAAAAGAAAAGAAGACAAGTTAGTCACCCTCTCCTAGCCCAGCAGCAGAGCACTGGAGTCATAGTGCTCATGATTTAACTGGATGCCCTGTCCCTTACATGTCCTTTGGAGTCTCTGAAGTTAAGCTTTTATATTACAAATTGTCACAAATTTGGAAATTAAAGAAAATGTCGCTAACTTTCAATTGACTTGAGATAATAAGAAGGCAAGCACAAGCTCAACACAAAGTCAATTTCCCCACTCCCAGCACTGAACACTTATGTAGAAAAAAATCAACTGTTTTTCTACAATTGTTGTCTAAAAATGAAAACAATCAATACATTGAGAATAGTATATACATGCAATGGATTCTGTTCAATTAAGTCTAAAAATATATGCAAAAATTTTATTCCTGTGTAGCATGAAAAGCTGGAAAGGAATCAAAGAAAATCTAAATAAATGGTGAAAGATTCCTTTACCATGGTAGACTGACAAAATATTTTTAAGATTGCAATTATTCCTGACCTGATCTCTACAGTCAATGTAATCTTAATAAAAGTCTCACCAAGAGATTTCACAGATCTTAATCCTAGATTTGTGTACAAATTGCTTAAGAAGAACAATGATGAAGAACTTTTATTTCATGATTCCAAAACTCTAATAAATGTTTTATAACTAAAGTCACATATATTAAGAGATTGTGACCCTGCACACAGAAAAATGGAAAATAATTCACCCTATGGGTAGACTCATGCAAATAGAGTCAAGTGAGCATAATCCTTTCAACAAATGGTAATGGAGGAACTGGATGACCCTATAGGGAAAAAAAGATATCAATTTACAGATTACACAAAGATTTATTCAAAATAGTTTTAGATTTTTGTGAAAGATGCAAAATTATAAAAATTTTAGAATACACCAGAAGGAAAATCTTTGTGACATTAGGATTGCTGATGAATTTATATGTGCAATACCTAAAAGGAATCATGAAAGGAAAGGGTGTTACTGTGACTTCATTAAAATTTTTAAAATTCTTCTTTAAGGAAGACACTGTTAATAAAATGTTAATAAAAGGTCTCAGCCCTGCACTGGGAAAAAAAATTGCCAATCACATATATATAAATGGAAATTGACCAAAATATGCAAAAGACCCAACAATAAGAAAACAAATTACCCAATTGAAAAAAGTGTTATGGATTGAACTGACACCTTACCAATTTATTTATACAGTTGGCAAAAAAGACATCATTATAGGAAAGCAACTAAATCAATGACAGACACTGCACACCAACTGGAATGACTAAAATCCAAACAGCACATGATAACAATGGCTAAGCAATGATGTGGAACAATAGGAACTCTCATTCATTGCTGGATGGGATGCACAATGGTATACAGACACTTTAAAAAACATTTTTGGCAGTTCTTACAAACTCAAAGATAGCTCAGCATATGATGCATCATTCACACTTGTAAAATATTTACCCAACTCTGATAATTAATGACATTATAAAAATTCAAACACATATTTATAGCAAGTTTTAATTATGATGACCAGAAATTAGAAGAAACAAAAGTATACTTCATGAGGTGAATGGAAAATCCAAATGTTATGTACGCATGCCCTGGGATACTACTCAGCAATAAAAAGGAAAGCACTATCCTGCCACTAAAGACTTGGATACATATCAAATGTGAAGCCAATAAGAAAAGGCTACATACTGCATGATGAAGTTACATCTATTGCACTCTGAAAGATGCAAAATTACAGACACTGTAAACAGGTTAGTGGTTGGCAGGGATTCATGGTGGAAGGGTGGAGGACTGAACAAATGAAATATTCTGTATAATATTTAATTATGGCTATCTGCCACTATTAATTTCCAAAACCCATAAAATTGTAAAGGATAAAGAGTAATTTTAATGTATGAAGATTAAAAGATATCATATGAGGTAGCTTAAATAAATTGCAAATTAAAAATCTAACTGAACTACAAATGTATGAAGAAAATTTCTACAAGTGGGAAGGGTTAAAATGTGGGGATATAAGCAACTTTGAAGTAAGTGAAATCTGTATGACCATAGGCAAAATAACTGTGAATAAGCTATGAATTCTGATAAATTTCTTGCCCATGGGAACATCAGTTAACAATTGTGAAGATACTATACAAGTATATTGGAATTGACAATCTATTCAATAGATAGAAGATGGTGAGAGACACATTTCTCACTGTTGGAGTAGGAAGTTACAGATAAACCATTGAAGAAAGAATGATCTATTTGGCAATGTAATAGAATTGGAGACAAATGTATGAACTGAAGAGTAGTTTAATGTAGAATTGTCCCATATAGAAAATATTTATAGTACTTAGGTGTACATGCCCAGCTTAGTATAACCACATGAATTTCATGGCTCTACCAGATGAGCAAGTGGAGATGCAAGAATGCCCTGGTAAGCACCCAGATCTAATTTTTTTTATAAAACAGTCTCACTGAGATATATTCACATACTATACAATTTATCTATGGGGTACAATAAATGTTTTCTAGTATTATCACTAAGTTGTGCATTTGTCACCACAATTAATTTTAGAACACTTTCAACACTTCAAAAAAGGCTTAGCATCATTTCTCAGTTCTTCTACCCTTCTCCAGCCCAATATAACCACTAATCTAATTCTGTTTCTATGAATTTGCTTATATTTAAAGAATACTGAAATATTACTAAGTATAGCCCATAGCTTTCACTAAATATATATTTCCCATAATATTTGTACTTCTAATTACACTTGTTGTAGTCCATATAAGAGTAATAAGGGTGTTCTTTCATGGACTATAACAAATGTAATCAGAAGGACAAATATTATGAAAAAATATATCTAGTGCAAGCTATGGGCTATAATTAGTAATATTTCAGTATTATTTAAATATAAGTAAATCTATAGAAACAGAGAAAGACCACCCTTATCACTCTTATATTTGTACTATTCACTGCAGACATGATTTACCAGAGTTCAATAGGTTATGCAGTCCTGTGTTTTATCCTCTAAGAACATACACTATGTAAAACTACCCCTTTCATCCACATTCACAAAGAGAATTATGAAATCTTAATTGTACTCAAAGTACATTTCTGCCATCACATTTGGAAATGGATACAAATATATATTTTTAATGCTATTCTCCAATAAAAGGAACCAGTTCACCCTCCAGAAATGAGTAGTTCTTGGTCTGAGGAAGGAAATACACAAGACAGTCATGGAGAACCTTGGAGAATCTTCTAGAGCCAAAAAGTAAGGAATTAAGAAAGCAATGAGAACAAAACACATGCACACATTCACACATTTGCAAATATGTGTAAAACAGGAGCCAATTGTAAAGTCTTCCAGTAGACAAAGCTGGAACATTTTCAGTAAAAAAAAGTCATAAGCAATTTACATTATAATGCAAAGTTCAGCATGAATATACAGTGATTGAATGATTACATTGATGAGCACATGGGGAAGATCAGAAATATCCTGTGTGAGTTTCCTAGAAAGATTAAGCAGATTCCATGAGATGAATAAGCTTAAACACTGGGAATTTATTAGCTTATGTTTTTGAGGCTGAAATAAATTCCAAATTCATGCATCATCAAGGTGATGCTTTATTCCCAAAGACTACATGCTGACAATCCTTGGCTTGTACTGGCTCATGAGCTGTAACAAAAGGAGCATGATAAGACAAAAAAACTTTTGGGAATGAGAGGAACAATAGAAGAGATGAAAATCACAAGGGAGACTTACAAAAAAGATTTGAAGAGGCAGAAGAAAGGATTAGTGGACTAGAAGATAGTATATTTGAAATCCTACACACAAAAGAATAGACAGGGAAAAGAATGGAAAATATTGAGCAGGATCTTAGGGAACTGAATGAAAAGATAAAGTGCACCATATATATGGTGCCCCAGAAGGAGAAAGGAAGGGAAAAGGGATGAAAGAATAATATAGAAAATAATCACTGAAAATTATCCAACCCCCATGAGAGGCATAAAATTACAGATCCAAGAAGCATAGCGTAACCTAAAGAGAATAGATGTGAATAAAAATACACCAACATATTAACTGACTGTCAAAGATCAGAGACAAGGAGAGCATTCTGAATGAAGCAAGAGAAAAGTGATCCATCATATACAAGGGAAGCTCAATAAGACTAAACAAATTTCTCAGCAGAAACCTGTTTGGGGGTACGAGGGCAGGGATATGATATAGATAAGATACTGGATAAGCAAAACTGCTGATCAAGAATACTATATTCAGCAGAACTGTACTTCAAAAATGACTGAGGGTTTAAAATATTTTCTGACAAACTGGCATTGAGAGAATTTCTGAATGAGATCTGTTCTATAACAATTACTAAAGGGGGCACTACAGGGAGATAGAAAATGACAGGAGAGAGGTCATCTATAGATAATGACATCTACATTCAATTGAGGAGATTGCCTTCAGCAACAAGAGAAGTCTCATCCAATCAGTTGAAAGCCTTAAAGGAAGAACTGATGATTTCAGCAGACTGAAAAAATTTCTATCTACATTTCAGCCAGCTTTTCCTCAGGAAATCATCAAAATCATCATCACAGTTCACAGGTTCTGGCCTAGCCTGCAGAATGGTGACCTCCATTGATTTGCACCCTCCAGTGCAACCCAGTTTCATGTGAAATAGGGAAATAAAGAAGGTCCAAGAACTCTATAAGAAATACATGAAGAGTAGATGAGACTCCCAGCACTAAGAACATTCTGAGACTTCAAAAGGAATCTAGTCCATGTCGAAGATGTTCAAGAGAATCAGAGATAAATTTTCTCTTAGCTGGACTTCCCCATTTTCACCAGACCTCAGCTCTACCTCAGGGACAGAGCTTCCACTGTTTTGCCAATGTCATCTCATTGAAACCTGGAGGTCATATCTATCTCTAAAGCCTCTAATTTCCATGTAGATGGGCTGGTTAAGAACTGGTGACATAGTTGTCCTGTTTGCTACCTGATGTTCCCTTCCAGGGAGCAGAGAGTTGGTATGGGTCACTATGGTTCTGCAGGCTTTCCAAACAGACCCTTAGTTGACTGCATGCATGTACACCAGTTGTGCTACAGAGAAGCCAATTGCAGCTAGGTTCATGCATGGGAACTTGATGTACCTGAGCTCCTGTTCTGGAGGCCTCCTACTTTAAAACAGCTGACTGCCCTATGAAAAACATGGTGTGATGTTCTGCTTTTCACAGTCGTTGTCCACACCCCTACCCATCGAAGGTCCTCTAATGCCAGGATCATATGGATGTGGAAGAAACATCCATCTGCCTAAGACAAACACACTCCTGGAACCATCTGCTTGGGGAGGAATATGAAATCATCAATATTTAAGAGGATTCTTTGACTCTAAAGCATGGGAAACATAATCAGGTGCAAACTAACAATTCAGAATGACTGATGGTAGAAGCATCGGTCCCAAACCTGTTAAGGGCCCCAAACCTGCAATTTCCCCACTCATGATTCATTTAGAGCCACCAATATACCTATTAAAACATTGTCTGAATGTTCTTTGTTGACACATGCATCCTGGTGAGACACATACCCTCACACTCACACCCAAACACAGCCAAATACTTCTCTTGTAAGTGTATAATAGAGATTATAGAGTAAGTGTATAATAGAAGTGCAGAAGAGAGATTTGTGGAATAAATATTGCCACCTAGGCCAATTTTAAACTACCAACCTGACATTACTGAACACAGAGCTGAGAAAAGTTATAGACCATCAATGATCCCAAGTTAATATCAACCAGCTCCAACAAAACTACTCCTTTTCATAGGAATATGCACACAGGGTGGACATGCATCTTGAGTAGGAAACTCAATTTCCACCCTACAAATGCAAACAAAACTGCCCTACCTATCTCCAGTACCCACAAGCCCTCATATATCCTGGACATACATGCCGAATTTAACCCATGCAATAAATATAAAGACACACCGCCTATTATACCTAAATATTTACACTTAAAATCTATCCACTCTGAATATTCACATGCTGCTCTTACAACTGCACATGACAATCACTTGAACACAAACATGTACAACCAACATATTACTGGTATATTTACACTAAATACCCTACACACAAAGGACTCTCTAAAACTATCAGTTACCCAAAGTTTTATTTCATGCATCATTCCATAACAAAGCCATAACCCAACTTCACATCTATAAATACCCATACGTCACAATTTTTTTACATGTACAATCAGTAATTCTTAATATCATCACATAGTTGCATATTCATCATTTCTTAGTACATTTGCATCGATTTAGAAAAAGAAATAAAAAGACAACAGAATAAGAATTAAAATGATAATAGAGAGAAAAAAAAAACCTATACCTCACATGCAGCTTCATTCAATGTTTTAACATAATTGCATTACAATTAGGTAGTATTGTGCTGTCCATTTCTGAGTTTTTATATCCAGTCCTGTTGCACAGTCTGTATCCCTTCAGCTCCAATTACCCCTTCTCATTTTTGTTTTAATTAATGGAAAAAAATAAATTAACCAAACATTTAGAATTCATACCATTCTACATATGCAATCAGTAATTCTTAACATCATCACATAGATGCATGATCATCGTTTCTTAGTACATTTGCATCGGTTTAGAAGAACTAGCAACACAACCAAAAAAGATATAGAATGTTAATAAAGAGAAAAAAAATAAAAGTAGTAATAGTAAAAACAAAACAAAACAAAACAAAAACCTATAGCTCAGATGCAGCTTCATTCAGTGTTTTAACATGATTACTTTACAATTAGGTATTATTGTGCTGTCCATTTTTGAGTTTTTGTATCTAGTCCTGTTGCACAGTCTGTATCCCTTCAGCTCCAATTGCCCATTATCTTATCCTGTTTCTACCTCCTGCTGGACTCTGTTAACAATGACATATTCCAAATTTATTCTCGAATGTCCGTTCACATCGGTGGGACCATACAGTATTTGTCCTTTAGTTTTTGGCTAGACTCACTCAGCATAATGTTCTCTAGGTCCATCCATGTTATTACATGCTTCATAAGTTTATCCTGTCTTAAAGCTGCATAATATTCCATCGTATGTATATACCACAGTTTGTTTAGCCACTCGTCTGTTGATGGACATTTTGGCTGTTTCCATCTCTTTGCAATTGTAAATAACGCTGCGATAAGCATTGGTATGCAAATGTCCGTTTGTGTCTTTGCCCTTAAGTCCTTTGAGTAGATTCCCAGCAATGGTATTGCTGGGTCGTATGCCAATTCTATATTCAGCTTTTTGAGGAACTGCCAAACTGCCTTCCACAGTGGTTGCACCATTTGTCATTCGCACCAACAGTGGATAAGTGTGCCTCTTTCTCCGCATCCTCTCCAGCACTTGTCATTTTCTGTTTTGTTGATAATGGCCATTCTGGTGGGTGTGAGATGATATCTCATTGTGGTTTTGATTTGCATTTCTCTAATGGCCAGGGACATTGAGCATCTCTTCATGTGCCTTTTGGCCATTTGTATTTCCTCTTCTGATAGGTGTCTGTTCAAGTCTTTTTCCCATTTTGTAATTGGGTTGGCTGTCTTTTTGTTGTTGAGTTGAACAATCTCTTTATAAATTCTGGATACTGGACCTTTATCTGATATGTCATTTCCAAATATTGCCTCCCATTGTGTAGGCTGTCTTTATACTTTCTTGATGAAGTTCTTTGATGCACAAAAGTGTTTAATTTTGAGGAGCTCCCATTTATTTATTTCCTTCTTCAGTGTTCTTGCTTTAGGTTTAAGGTCCATAAAACTGCCTCCAATTGTAAGATTCATAAGATATCTCCCAACATTTTCCTCTAACTGTTTTATGGTCTTAGACCTAATGTTTAGATCTTTGATCCATTTTTTTTTTAAATTTTTTTTTAATTAAAAAAAGAATTAACAAAACAATTAGAAATCATTCCAATCTACATGTACAATCAGTAATTCTTAATAACATCACATAGTTGCATATTCATCATTTCTTAGTACATTTGCATCGATTTAGAAAAAGAAATAAAAAGACAACAGAATAAGAATTAAAACAATAATAGAAAGAAAAAAACAAAAAAAACAAAAACAAAAAACCTATACCTCACATGCAGCTTCATTCAGTGTTTTAACATAATTGCATTACAATTGGGTAGTATTGTGCTGTCCATTTCTGAGTTTTTATATCCAGTCCCGTTGTACAGTCTGTATCCCTTCATCTCCAATTATCCCTTCTCTTTTTTTTTTTTTAATTAACGGAAAAAAAGAAATTAACCCAACATTTAGAGATCATACCATTCTACACATGCAATCATTAATTCTTAACATCATCACATAGATGCATGATCATCATTTCTTAGTACATTTGCATTGGTTTAGAAGAACTAGCAACATAACCGAAAAAGATATAGAATGTTAATATAGAGAAAAAAATAAAAGTAATAATAGTAAAATCAAAACAAAACAAAACAAAAACCTATAGCTCAGATGCAGCTTCATTCAGTGTTTTAACATGATTACTTTACAATTAGGTATTATTGTGCTGTCCATTTTTGAGTTTTTGTATCTAGTCCTGTTGCACAGTCTGTATCCCTTCAGCTTCAATTACCCATTGTCTTACCCTGTTTCTAACTCCTGCTGAACTCTGTTACCAATGACATATTTCAAGTTTATTCTCGAATGTCCGTTCACATCAGTGGGACCATACAGTATTTGTCCTTTAGTTTTTGGCTGGATTCACTCAGCATAATATTCTCTAGGTCCATCCATGTTATTACATGGTTCATAAGTTTATCTTGTCTTAAAGCTGCATAATATTCCATCATATGTATATACCACAGTTTGTTTAGCCACTCTTCTGTTGATGGAGATTTTGGCTGTTTCCATCTCTTTGCAATTGTAAATAATGCTGCTATAAACATTGGTGTGCAAATGTCCGTTTGTGTCTTTGCCCTTAAGTCCTTTGAGTAGATACCTAGCAATGGTATTGCTGGGTCGTATGGCAATTCTATATTCAGTTTTTTGAGGAACCGCCAAACTGCCTTCCACAGTGGTTGCACCCTTTGACATTCCCACCAACAGTGGATAAGTGTGCCTCTTTCTCCGCATCCTCTCCAGAACTTGTCATTTCCTGTTTTGTTGATAATGGCCATTCTGGTGGGTGTGAGATGATATCTCATTGTGGTTTTGATTTGCATTTCTCTAATGGCCAGGGACATTGAGCATCTCTTCATGTGCCTCTTGGCCATCCGTATTTCCTCTTCTGAGAGGTGTCTGTTCAAGTCTTTTTCCCATTTTGTAATTGGGTTGGCTGTCTTTTTGTTGTTGAGATGAACAATCTCTTTATAAATTCTGGATACTAGACCTTTATCTGATATATCATTTCCAAATATTGTCTCCCATTGTGAAGGCTGTCTTTCTACTTTCTTGATGAAGTTCTTTGATGCACAAAAGTGTTTAATTTTGAGGAGTTCCCATTTATTTATTTCCTTCTTCAGTGCTCTTGCTTTAGGTTTAAGGTCCATAAAACCGCCTCCAGTTGTAAGATCCATAAGATATCTCCCAACATTTTCCTCTAACTGTTTTATGGTCTTAGACCTAATGTTTAGATCTTTGATCCATTTTGAGTTAACTTTTGTATAGGGTGTGAGAGATGGGTCTTCTTTCATTCTTTTGCATATGGATATCCAGTTCTCTAGGCACCATTTATTGAAGAGACTGCTCTGTCCCAGGTGAGTTGGCTTGACTGCCTTATCAAAGATCAAATGTCCATAGATGAGAGGGTCTATATCTGAGCACTCTATTCGATTCCATTGGTCGATATATCTATCTTTATGCCAATACCATGCTGTTTTGACCACTGTGGCTTCATAATATGCCTTAAAGTCAGGCAGCGCGAGACCTCCAGCTTCGTTTTTTTTCCTCAAGATGTTTTTAGCAATTCGGGGCACCCTGCCCTTCCAGATAAATTTGCTTATTGGTTTTTCTATTTCTGAAAAATAAGTTGTTGGGATTTTGATTGGTATTGCATTGAATCTGTAAATCAATTTAGGTAGGATTGACATCTTAACTATATTTAGTCTTCCAATCCATGAACACGGTATGCCCTTCCATCTATTTAGGTCTTCTGTGATTTCTTTTAGCAGTTTTTTGTAGTTTTATTTATATAGGTTTTTTGTCTCTTTAGTTAAATTTATTCCTAGGTATTTTATTCTTTTAGTTGCAATTGTAAATGGGATTCGTTTCTTGATTTCCCCCTCAGCTTGTTCATTACTAGTGTATAGAAATGCTACAGATTTTTGAATGTTGATCTTGTAACCTGCTACTTTGCTGTACTCATTTATTAGCTCTAGTAGTTTTGTTGTGGATTTTTCCGGGTTTTCGACGTATAGTATCATATCGTCTGCAAACAGTGATAGTTTTACTTCTTCCTTTCCAATTTTGATGCCTTGTATTTCTTTTTCTTGTCTAATTGCTCTGGCTAGAACCTCCAACACAATGTTGAATAATAGTGGTGATAGTGGACATCCTTGTCTTGTTCCTGATCTTAGGGGGAAAGTTTTCAATTTTTCCCCATTGAGGATGATATTAGCTGTGGGTTTTTCATATATTCCCTCTATCATTTTAAGGAAGTTCCCTTGTATTCCTATCTTTTGAAGTGTTTTCAACAGGAAAGGATGTTGAATCTTGTCGAATGCCTTCTCTGCATCAATTGAGATGATCATGTGATTTTTCTGCTTTGATTTGTTGATATGGTGTATTACATTAATTGATTTTCTTATGTTGAACCATCCTTGCATACCTGGGATGAATCCTACTTGGTCATGGTGTATAATTCTTTTAATGTGTTGTTGGATACGATTTGCTAGAATTTTATTGAGGATTTTTGCATCTGTATTCATTAGCGAGATTGGTCTGTAGTTTTCTTTTTTTGTAATATCTTTGCCTGGTTTTGGTATGAGGGTGATGTTGGCTTCATAGAATGAATTAGGTAGTTTTCCCTCCACTTCGATTTTTTTGAAGAGTTTGAAGAGAATTGGTACTAATTCTTTCTGGAACGTTTGGTAGAATTCACATGTGAAGCCATCTGGTCCTGGACTTTTCTTTTTAGGAAGCTTTTGAATGACTAATTCAATTTCTTTACTTGTGATTGGTTTGTTGAGGTCATCTATGTCTTCTTGAGTCAAAGTTGGTTGTTCATGTCTTTCCAGGAACCCGTCCATTTCCTCTAAATTGTTGTATTTATTAGCGTAAAGTTGTTCATAGTATCCTGTTATTACCTCCTTTATTTCTGTGAGGTCAGTAGTTATGTCTCCTCTTCCATTTCTGATCTTATTTATTTGCATCCTCTCTCTTCTTCTTTTTGTCAATCTTGATAAGGGCCCATCAATCTTATTGATTTTCTCATAGAACCAACTTCTGGCCTTATTGATTTTCTCTATTGTTTTCATGTTTTCAATTTCATTTATTTGTGCTCTAATCTTTGTTATTTCTTTCCTTTTGCTTGCTTTGGGGTTAGCTTGCTGTTCTTTCTCCAGTTCTTCCAAATGGATAGTTAATTCCTGAATTTTTGCCTTTTCTTCTTTTCTGATATAGGCATTTAGAGCAATAAATTTCCCTCTTAGCACTGCCTTTGCTGCGTCCCATAAGTTTTGATATGTTGTGTTTTCATTTTCATTCGCCTCGAGGTATTTGCTAATTTCTCTTGCAATTTCTTCTTTGACCCAGTCGTTGTTTAGGAGTGTGTTGTTGAGCCTCCACGTATTTGTGAATTTTCTGGCACTCTGCCTATTATTGATTTCCAACATCATTCCTTTATGGTCCGAGAAAGTGTTGTGTAAGATTTCAATCTTTTTAAATTTGTTAAGACTTGCTTTGTGACCCAGCATATGGTCTATCTTTGAGAATGATCCATGAGCACTTGAGAAAAAGGTGTATCCTGCTGTTGTGGGATGTAATGTCCTATAAATGTCTATTAAGTCTAGTTCATTTATAGTAATATTCAGATTCTCTATTTCTTTGTTGATCCTCTGTCTAGATGTTCTGTCCCTTGATGAGAGTGGTGAGTTGAAGTCTCCAACTATTATGGTATATGAGTCTATTTCCCTTTTCAGTGTTTGCAGTATATTCCTCACGTATTTTGGGGCATTCTGATTCGGTGCGCAAATATTTATGATTGTTATGTCTTCTTGTTTAATTGTTCCTTTTATTAGTATATAGTGTCCTTCTTTGTCTCTTTTAACTGTTTTACATTTGAAGTCTAATTTGTTGGATATTAGTATAGCCACTCCTGCTCTTTTCTGGTTGTTATTTGCATGAAATATCTTTTCCCAACCTTTCACTTTCAACCTATGTTTATCTTTGGGTCTAAGATGTGTTTCCTGTAGACAGCATATCGAAGGATCCTGTTTTTTAATCCATTCTGCCAATCTATGTCTTTTGATTGGGGAATTCAGTCCATTGACATTTAGTGTTATTACTGTTTGGATAATATTTTCCTCCAACATTTTGCCTTTTGTATTATATATATCATATCTGATTTTCCTTCTTTCTACACTCTTTTCCATATCTCTCTCTTCTGTCTTTTTGTATCTGACTCTAGTGCTCCCTTTAGTATTTCTTGCAGAGCTGGTCTCTTGGTCACAAATTCTTTCAGTGACTTTTTGTCTGAGAATGTTTTAATTTCTCCCTCATTTTTGAAGGATAATTTTGCTGGATATAGGAGTCTTGGTTGGCAGTTTTTCTCTTTTAGTATTTTAAATATATCATCCCACTGTCTTCTAGCTTCCATGGTTTCTGCTGAGAAATCTACACAAAATCTTATTGGGTTTCCCTTGTATGTAATGGATTGTTTTTCTCTTGCTGCTTTCAAGATCTTCTCTTTCTCTTTGACCTCTGACATTCTAACTAGTAAGTGTCTTGGAGAACGCCTATTTGGGTCTAATCTCTTTGGGGTGCGCTGCACTTCTTGGATCTGTAATTTTAGGTCTTTCATAAGAGTTGGGAAATTTTCAGTGATAATTTCTTCCATTAGTTTTTCTCCTCCTTTTCCCTTCTCTTCTCCTTCTGGGACACCCACAACACGTATATTTGTGCGGTTCATATTGTCCTTGAGTTCCCTGATACCCTGTTCAAATTTTTCCATTCTTTTCCCTATAGTTTCTGTTTCTTTTTGGAATTCAGATGTTCCATCCTCCAAATCACTAATTCTATCTTCTGTCTCTTTAAATCTATCATTGTAGCTATCCATTATTTTTTCTATGTTTGCTACTTTATCCTTCACTTCCATAAGTTCTGCGATTTGTTTTTTTCAGTTTTTCTATTTCTTCTTTATGTTCAGCCCATGTCCTCTTCATGTCCTCCCTCAATTTATCGATTTCATTTTTGAAGAGGTTTTCCATTTCTGTTCGTATATTCAGCATTAGTTGTCTCAGCTCTTGTGTCTCATTTGAGCTATTGGTTTGTTCCTTTGACTGAGCCATATTCTCAATCTTTTGAGCGTGGACAGTTATCTTCTGCTGCTGGCGTCTGGGCATTTATTCAGATTTCTCTTGGTGTTGGACCCAGCAAGGTTGTAATATTTTTCTGTGAAATCTCTGGGTTCTGTTTTTCTTATCCTGCCCAGTAGGTGGCGCTCGTGGCACACGTTTGTCTGCGGGTCCCACCAGTAAAAGGTGCTGTGGGACCTTTAACTTTGGAAAACTCTCGCCGTCCTGGGGGTTCGCTAGCCGAAGCGGCTTGAGCCGGCCCGGGGTCCGAATGCAGGGAGGGTGTCCGAACGCAGGGAGGGTTGCTGGTCGCCGCAGCCAGGGAAAGAGCCCGTCCGAATTTCCTAGTCGGCCCTGGGCAACAAGCGTGGCGGGAGGGCGCCAGCGGCAGCGACCCGCCCGAGAGAGTGCACGTTCCCCGGGAGTCACGGGGTCACCGTTCTCCGCGGCCTGGGGGTTTCCGATCCAATTCTCTCAGTTGGTCCGGGGGCTGCGCGTGGTGTGGGCGCCAGTCGCCTTGGTTTCAGGGGACCACCTCTCCAATTCTCCCAGCCGGCCCGGGAAGGGGGAAGGGAGTAACTCCGGCCGCTTGCCACCCCGTCCGGTAAGGCCCGCGCGCCTCGGCGATCTGACCCGAGCTGCTTCTCTCAGCCAGCCAGCCGTTCCAGGATGGGGTACGCTGTCTTTTTTATCTCTGTTGTGGCTTTGGGCGCTTTCTGTAGCGTTTCTACTCCCCTAGTAGGTGTCCTGGAGAAGAAACTAAGATCCGCGCGTCTTATTAAGCCGCCATCTTCCAGGAAGTCCTCTTTGATCCATTTTGAGTTAACTTTTGTATAGGGTGTGAGATACGGGTCCTCTTTCATTCTTTTGCATATGGATATCCAGTTCTCTAGGCACCATTTATTGAAGAGAGTGTTCTGTCCCAGGTGAGTTGGCTTGACTGCCTTATCAAAGATCAAATGTCCATAGATGAGAGGGTCTATATCTGAGCACTCTATTTGATTCCATTGGTCGATATATCTATCTTTATACCAATACCATGCTGTTTTGACCACTGTGGCTTCATAATATGCCTTAAAATCAGGCAGCATGAGACCTTCAGCTTCGTTTTTTTTCCTCAAGATGTTTTTAGCAATTCGGAGCACCCTGCCCTTCCAGATAAATTTGCTTATTGGTTTTTCTATTTCTGAAAAATAAGTTGTTGGAGGACTTCCTGGAAGATGGCGGCTTAGTAAGACGCGCGGATCTTAGTTTCTTCTCCAGGACACCTACTAGGGGAGTAGAAACGATACAGAAAGCGCCCAAAGCCACAACAGAGATAAAAAAGACAGCGTATCCCATCCTGGAACGGCTGGCTGGCTGAGAGAAGCAGCTCGGGTGAGATCGCCGAGGCGCGCGGGCCTTACCGGGCGGGGTGGCAAGCGGCCGGAGTTACTCCCTTCCCTCTTCCCGGGCCGGCTGGGAGAATTGGAGAGGTGGTCCCCTGAAACAAAGACGGCTGGCGCCCACACCACGCGCAGCCCCCGGACCAACTGAGAGAATTGGATCGGAAACCCCCAGGCCACGGAGAACGGTGACGGGTGGGGGAGGCCCCTTTCAAACCCGTGACTCCCGGGGAACGTGCACTCTCTCGGGCGGGCCGCTGCCACTGGCGCCCTCCCGCCACGCTTGTTGCCCAGGGCCGACTAGGAAATTCGGACGGGCTCTTTCCCTGGCTGCGGCGACCAGCAACCCTCCCTGCGTTCGGACCGTGGGCGGCTCAAGCCGCTTCGGCTAGCGAACCCCCAGGACGGCGAGAGTTTTCCAAAGTTTAAGGTCCCACAGCACCTTTTACTGGTGGGACCCGCAGACAAACGTGTGCCACGAGCGCCACCTACTGGGCAGGATAAGAAAAACAGAACCCAGAGATTTCACAGAAAAATATTACAACCTTGCTGGGTCCAACACCAAGAGAAATCTGAATAAATGCCCAGACGCCAGCAGCAGAAGATAACTGTCCACGCTCAAAAGATTGAGAATATGGCTCAGTCAAAGGAACAAACCAATAGCTCAAATGAGACACAAGAGCTGAGACAACTAATGCTGAATATACGAACAGAAATGGAAAACCTCTTCAAAAATGAAATCGATAAATTGAGGGAGGACATGAAGAGGACATGGGCTGAACATAAAGAAGAAATAGAAAAACTGAAAAAACAAATCGCAGAACTTATGGAAGTGAAGGATAAAGTAGCAAACATAGAAAAAATAATGGATAGCTACAATGATAGATTTAAAGAGACAGAAGATAGAATTAGTGATTTGGAGGATGGAACATCTGAATTCCAAAAAGAAACAGAAACTATAGGGAAAAGAATGGAAAAATTTGAACAGGGTATCAGGGAACTCAAGGACAATATGAACCGCACAAATATACGTGTTGTGGGTGTCCCAGAAGGAGAAGAGAAGGGAAAAGGAGGAGAAAAACTAATGGAAGAAATTATCACTGAAAATTTCCCAACTCTTATGAAAGACCTAAAATTACAGATCCAAGAAGTGCAGCGCACCCCAAAGAGATTAGACCCAAATAGGCGTTCTCCAAGACACTTACTAGTTAGAATGTCAGAGGTCAAAGAGAAAGAGAAGATCTTGAAAGCAGCAAGAGAAAAACAATCCATTACATACAAGGGAAACCCAATAAGATTTTGTGTAGATTTCTCAGCAGAAACCATGGAAGCTAGAAGACAGTGGGATGATATATTTAAAATACTAAAAGAGAAAAACTGCCAACCAAGACTCCTATATCCAGCAAAATTATCCTTCAAAAATGAGGGAGAAATTAAAACATTCTCAGACAAAAAGTCACTGAAAGAATTTGTGACCAAGAGACCAGCTCTGCAAGAAATACTAAAGGGAGCACTAGAGTCAGATACAAAAAGACAGAAGAGAGAGATATGGAAAAGAGTGTAGAAAGAAGGAAAATCAGATATGATATATATAATACAAAAGGCAAAATGTTGGAGGAAAATATTATCCAAACAGTAATAACACTAAATGTCAATGGACTGAATTCCCCAATCAAAAGACATAGATTGGCAGAATGGATTAAAAAACAGGATCCTTCGATATGCTGTCTACAGGAAACACATCTTAGACCCAAAGATAAACATAGGTTGAAAGTGAAAGGTTGGGAAAAGATATTTCATGCAAATAACAACCAGAAAAGAGCAGGAGTGGCTATACTAATATCCAACAAATTAGACTTCAAATGTAAAACAGTTAAAAGAGACAAAGAAGGACACTATATACTAATAAAAGGAACAATTAAACAAGAAGACATAACAATCATAAATATTTGCGCACCGAATCAGAATGCCCCAAAATACGTGAGGAATATACTGCAAACACTGAAAAGGGAAATAGACTCATATACCATAATAGTTGGAGACTTCAACTCACCACTCTCATCAAGGGACAGAACATCTAGACAGAGGATCAACAAAGAAATAGAGAATCTGAATATTACTATAAATGAACTAGACTTAATAGACATTTATAGGACATTACATCCCACAACAGCAGGATACACCTTTTTCTCAAGTGCTCATGGATCATTCTCAAAGATAGACCATATGCTGGGTCACAAAGCAAGTCTTAACAAATTTAAAAAGATTGAAATCTTACACAACACTTTCTCGGACCATAAAGGAATGATGTTGGAAATCAATAATAGGCAGAGTGCCAGAAAATTCACAAATACGTGGAGGCTCAACAACACACTCCTAAACAACGACTGGGTCAAAGAAGAAATTGCAAGAGAAATTAGCAAATACCTCGAGGCGAATGAAAATGAAAACACAACATATCAAAACTTATGGGACGCAGCAAAGGCAGTGCTAAGAGGGAAATTTATTGCTCTAAATGCCTATATCAGAAAAGAAGAAAAGGCAAAAATTCAGGAATTAACTATCCATTTGGAAGAACTGGAGAAAGAACAGCAAGCTAACCCCAAAGCAAGCAAAAGGAAAGAAATAACAAAGATTAGAGCACAAATAAATGAAATTGAAAACATGAAAACAATAGAGAAAATCAATAAGGCCAGAAGTTGGTTCTATGAGAAAATCAATAAGATTGATGGGCCCTTATCAAGATTGACAAAAAGAAGAAGAGAGAGGATGCAAATAAATAAGATCAGAAATGGAAGAGGAGACATAACTACTGATCTCACAGAAATAAAGGAGGTAATAACAGGATACTATGAACAACTTTACGCTAATAAATACAACAATTTAGAGGAAATGGACGGGTTCCTGGAAAGACATGAACAACCAACTTTGACTCAAGAAGACATAGATGACCTCAACAAACCAATCACAAGTAAAGAAATTGAATTAGTCATTCAAAAGCTTCCTAAAAAGAAAAGTCCAGGACCAGATGGCTTCACATGTGAATTCTACCAAACGTTCCAGAAAGAATTAGTACCAATTCTCTTCAAACTCTTCAAAAAAATCGAAGTGGAGGGAAAACTACCTAATTCATTCTATGAAGCCAACATCACCCTCATACCAAAACCAGGCAAAGATATTACAAAAAAAGAAAACTACAGACCAATCTCGCTAATGAATACAGATGCAAAAATCCTCAATAAAATTCTAGCAAATCGTATCCAACAACACATTAAAAGAATTATACACCATGACCAAGTAGGATTCATCCCAGGTATGCAAGGATGGTTCAACATAAGAAAATCAATTAATGTAATACACCATATCAACAAATCAAAGCAGAAAAATCACATGATCATCTCAATTGATGCAGAGAAGGCATTCGACAAGATTCAACATCCTTTCCTGTTGAAAACACTTCAAAAGATAGGAATACAAGGGAACTTCCTTAAAATGATAGAGGGAATATATGAAAAACCCACAGCTAATATCATCCTCAATGGGGAAAAATTGAAAACTTTCCCCCTAAGATCAGGAACAAGACAAGGATGTCCACTATCACCACTATTATTCAACATTGTGTTGGAGGTTCTAGCCAGAGCAATTAGACAAGAAAAAGAAATACAAGGCATCAAAATTGGAAAGGAAGAAGTAAAACTATCACTGTTTGCAGACGATATGATACTATACATCGAAAACCCGGAAAAATCCACAACAAAACTACTAGAGCTAATAAATGAGTACAGCAAAGTAGCAGGTTACAAGATCAACATTCAAAAATCTGTAGCATTTCTATACACTAGTAATGAACAAGCTGAGGGGGAAATCAAGAAACGAATCCCATTTACAATTGCAACTAAAAGAATAAAATACCTAGGAATAAATTTAACTAAAGAGACAAAAAACCTATATAAATAAAACTACAAAAAACTGCTAAAAGAAATCACAGAAGACCTAAATAGATGGAAGGGCATACCGTGTTCATGGATTGGAAGACTAAATATAGTTAAGATGTCAATCCTACCTAAATTGATTTACAGATTCAATGCAATACCAATCAAAATCCCAACAACTTATTTTTCAGAAATAGAAAAACCAATAAGCAAATTTATCTGGAAGGGCAGGGTGCCCCGAATTGCTAAAAACATCTTGAGGAAAAAAAACGAAGCTGGAGGTCTCGCGCTGCCTGACTTTAAGGCATATTATGAAGCCACAGTGGTCAAAACAGCATGGTATTGGCATAAAGATAGATATATCGACCAATGGAATCGAATAGAGTGCTCAGATATAGACCCTCTCATCTATGGACATTTGATCTTTGATAAGGCAGTCAAGCCAACTCACCTGGGACAGAGCAGTCTCTTCAATAAATGGTGCCTAGAGAACTGGATATCCATATGCAAAAGAATGAAAGAAGACCCATCTCTCACACCCTATACAAAAGTTAACTCAAAATGGATCAAAGATCTAAACATTAGGTCTAAGACCATAAAACAGTTAGAGGAAAATGTTGGGAGATATCTTATGGATCTTACAACTGGAGGCGGTTTTATGGACCTTAAACCTAAAGCAAGAGCACTGAAGAAGGAAATAAATAAATGGGAACTCCCCAAAATTAAACACTTTTGTGCATCAAAGAACTTCATCAAGAAAGTAGAAAGACAGCCTTCACAATGGGAGACAATATTTGGAAATGATATATCAGATAAAGGTCTAGTATCCAGAATTTATAAAGAGATTGTTCATCTCAACAACAAAAAGACAGCCAACCCAATTACAAAATGGGAAAAAGACTTGAACAGACACCTCTCAGAAGAGGAAATACGGATGGCCAAGAGGCACATGAAGAGATGCTCAATGTCCCTGGCCATTAGAGAAATGCAAATCAAAACCACAATGAGATATCATCTCACACCCACCAGAATGGCCATTATCAACAAAACAGGAAATGACAAGTGCTGGAGAGGATGCGGAGAAAGAGGCACACTTATCCACTGTTGGTGGGAATGTCAAAGGGTGCAACCACTGTGGAAGGCAGTTTGGCGGTTCCTCAAAAAGCTGAATATAGAATTGCCATACGACCCAGCAATACCATTGCTAGGTATCTACTCAAAGGACTTAAGGGCAAAGACACAAACGGACATTTGCACACCAATGTTTATAGCAGCATTATTTACAATTGCAAAGAGATGGAAACAGCCAAAATCTCCATCAACAGAAGAATGGCTAAACAAACTGTGGTATATACATACGATGGAATATTATGCAGCTTTAAGACAAGATAAACTTATGAACCATGTAATAACATGGATGGACCTAGAGAATATTATGCTGAGTGAATCCAGCCAAAAACTAAAGGACAAATACTGTATGGTCCCACTGATGTGAACGGACATTCGAGAATAAACTTGAAATATGTCATTGGTAACAGAGTTCAGCAGGAGTTAGAAACAGGGTAAGACAATGGGTAATTGAAGCTGAAGGGATACAGACTGTGCAACAGGACTAGATACAAAAACTCAAAAATGGACAGCACAATAATACCTAATTGTAAAGTAATCATGTTAAAACACTGAATGAAGCTGCATCTGAGCTATAGGTTTTTGTTTTGTGTTGTGTTGTTTTGTTTTGATTTTACTATTATTACTTTTATTTTTTCTCTGTATTAACATTCTATATCTTTTTCGGTTATGTTGCTAGTTCTTCTAAACCAATGCAAATGTACTAAGAAATGATGATCATGCATCTATGTGATGATGTTAAGAATTAATGATTGCATGTGTAGAATGGTATGATCTCTAAATGTTGGGTTAATTTCTTTTTTTCCGTTAATAAAAAAAAAAAAAAAGAGAGGGGATAATTGGAGATGAAGGGATACAGACTGTACAACGGGACTGGATATAAAAACTCAGAAATGGACAGCACAATACTACCCAATTGTAATGCAATTATGTTAAAACACTGAATGAAGCTGCATGTGAGGTATAGGTTTTTTGTTTTTGTTTTTTTTGTTTTTTTTCTTTCTATTATTGTTTTAATTCTTATTCTGTTGTCTTTTTATTTCTTTTTCTAAATCGATGCAAATGTACTAAGAAATGATGAATATGCAACTATGTGATGTTATTAAGAATTACTGATTGTGCATGTAGATTGGAATGATTTCTAATTGTTTTGTTAATTCTTTTTTTAATTAATAAAAAAAATACAAACAAAAAAAAAAAAAAGAGAAATTTGGCAAAGTGAAAAAAAAAAATAAGTTGTTGGGATTTTGATTGGTATTGCATTGAATCTATAAATCAATTTAGGTAGGATTGACATCTTAACTATATTTAGTCTTCCAATCCATGAACATGGTATGCCCTTCCATCTATTTACGTCTTCTGTGATTTCTTTTAGCAGTTTTTTGTAGTTTTCTTTATATAGGTTTTTTGTCTCTTTAGTTAAATTTATTCCTAGGTATTTTATTCTTTTAGTTGCAATTGTAAATGGGATTCGTTTCTTGATTTCCCCCTCAGCTTGCTCATTACTAGTGTATAGAAATACTACAGATTTTTGAATGTTGATCTTGTAACCTGCTACTTTGCTGTACTCATTTATTAGCTCTAGTAGTTTTGTTGTGGATTTTTCCGGGTTTTCGACGTATAGTATCATATCGTCTGCAAACAGTGATAGTTTTACTTCTTCCTTTCCAATTTTGATGCCTTGTATTTCTTTTTCTTGTCTAATTGCTCTGGCTAGAACCTCCAACACAATGTTGAATAATAGTGGTGATAGTGGACATCCTTGTCTTGTTCCTGATCTTAGGGGGAAAGTTTTCAATTTTTCCCCATTGAGGATGATATTAGCTGTGGGTTTTTCATATATTCCCTCTATCATTTTAAGGAAGTTCCCTTGTATTCCTATCTTTTGAAGTATTTTCAACAGGAAAGGATGTTGAATCTTGTCAAATGCCTTCTCTGCATCAATTGAGATGATCATGTGATTTTTATGCTTTGATTTGTTGATATGGGGTATTATATTAATTGATTTTCTTATGTTGAAACATCCTTGCATACCTGGGATGAATCCTACTTGGTCATGATGTATAATTCTTTTAATGTGTTGTTGGATATGATTTGCTAGAATTTTATTGAGGATTTTTACATCTATATTCATTAGCGAGATTGGTCTGTAGTTTTCTTTTTTTGTAATATCTTTGCTGGTTTTGGTATGAGGGTGATGTTGGCTTCATAGAATGAATTAGGTAGTTTCCCCTCCACTTCGATTTTTTTGAAGAGTTTGAGGAGACTTGGTACTAATTCTTTCTGGAATGTTTGGTAGAATTCACATGTGAAGCCATCTGGTCCTGGACTTTTCTCCTTAGGAAGCTTTTGAATGACTAATTCAATTTCTTTTCTTGTGATTGGTTTGTTGAGGTCATCTATTTCTTCTTGAGTCAAAGTTTGTTGTTCATGTCTTTCCAGGAACCCATCCATTTCATCTAAATTGTTGTATTTATTAGTGTAAAGTTGTTCATAGTATCCTGTTATTACCTCCTTTATTTCTGTGAGGTCAGTAGTTATGTCTCCTCTTCCATTTATGATCTTATTTATTTGCATCCTCTGTCTTCTTCTTTTTGTCAATCTTGATAAGGGCCCATCAATCTTACTGATTTTCTCATAGAACTAACTTCTGGTCTTATTGATTTTATCTATTGTTTTCATGTTTTCAATTTCATTTATTTCTGCTCTGACATCACAATTTCTTAATGTCATACCACTTATTCCACCTGTTAGTTTCTAACAGCATGATAAAATTTCCACATACCAAATAATATACACTTTGTAAACTCCATTTACACAAATGCATGCATAACTACAGATACCATGTAGACATCAATTACATACAAAACCACCAAACTGACACTGAAAATATATACTAGCAACTGTATCAAATCAAAACACTACATTCCAGTAAAAAGCACAAAGAAATTCAGTGAATACTTTATTACCCAGTAAAAACATTTATACACTACCCATGAATTTACAGCTTACACTCAGACAAATACACACAAACACCAACAATCTTGTACTTTTGCTAATATAAAACTATGACTTCCCCACATTCATTGAAATTGACATACATTTACTCAAATATTTCTAATCACTGAATATATACACCCCTCAACTTTACACACCATCCCCATCTATGCAGAGAATAATTATTACCCCTCTCCAGTACTCAAACATTCCCCAAAAGACATATGAAAATCCTAGTATTTTTCAAAGAACACTGTTAAAAATCCTTACATCACAGATCCTATGAATAAATGTATATAAATTATATAAATTTATATAAATCACCCACCCAATTCTAGATATACACACAAACAACTACACACTCTGAAGAAACAAATCAATTTCCCATTGCCCAAATATGAGTACATGTGAAACCACTTCCATGTCTCTAATTACACACCCCTACTCCCACATCCAGAATTCTTAGATGTAACCATATCACATATGCCCAATATGCAGATATAGAATTACTCCAGTGTGATATATTGTTATATACCTCAATTTGGACATGTTCTTAATCTCAATCCATTTTTCTGTGGATGTGAACCCATTGTAATTAGACTCTTCTGAAGATGTTATTTTTATTTAACATGTGACCCAAGTGAATGAGGGTGGGCCTTATTCCAAATTCTTGGAGGCCATATAAAGGAACCAGGAAGTCAGATAAACTATAAAGGAAAGGACATTGACAGGTGATAGGAGGTAGACAAATATTACATAAATGCTGGCAGTCAGCACCACAACACTATAGACATTCAGGAGAAAGTATGACTTGTCCAAACCTTTATTTGGAATTCTAGTCTCAAACCCATGACCAATGAATGTTTAAGGTAACACATTTTGTGGTATTTATGATAACAACTTAGGCAAAATAAGATATTTACTTCCATGTATAAATACACATCCCCATCACTACATCAGGTATATACATACTAACTTCCCAGAATGCATACTAATAATGCCATAGGGATAAATTCAAATTCACAGCCTTTGAAGATTTACATCCAAGCTGCTGTGATCCTTGAATACACAATACACTTAATATACACAGATCTCAATTATAATCTAAATTCTCCAGCACACTGCAAATATGCAAAAGTACCATTCTATTCCACTCAATACGCATATATCCCCAAACTACCTACATATACATAATCCTCACCATCAAAAATTCTCATAGATATGAGTCCAGCATCTTCTAGAATACAGACTCATGACACTCCACAGTCCTTCCATCTAACCTTTACAGCATCCACTTGCTACACAAAACAGTGTAAAATCACATAAACATTTTCAATATCCAACATGTACTAAATACACGAAATGCTCTCCCCATCCCCACAAATATACAAAACACACAGGCCCTATAAACTATTATACACAGACACATTTCCTGACACTGCCTATATGCATAGGTAGAAAACTTTGACAAACCTACAATTAAACACATAAAAATCTCCAAAATTAATGGGTAAAACACACATGTAAAAAAATTCCCAAAGCCTCAAATTACAAATAAATAATTCCAAATCCTGCTATACATTCACTAACTCTCACACTTTGCAAAACTACTGAGCCCTAGTCACACTTAAACAACGCTCATGAATTCTTATTCCAAAATATTTGCACCCACACCACCAATCAACACATTTGAATACATACATTTCATTCCCACCAACCCATTAAATAAATACACATACCAAAACTGAATTCATTGGGCCACAATCCCAAAATCATCCACAAGACAGCTCATAAACTGAATTTTTACATACCCAAGAGGCCCACAGATAGTACATAGAGAATATTCTATTTCCAGGAGTACAGTCATTTCTTTCCCACTGAAGCAGAAATTCCAAATACATGTTTTGACCACTAAGGACCCAAGGATGAACTCGTGAACCTCACACAGCAGACACATTCCTTCCCATGGAATCTCCACTCCTCAAGACAAAACCATATTAGAGTCCAATTACACATAGAGCTGTGTGTAGCAAAGTTTAACAATTTGAACATCTCTAGGTGAATGTGGTGATGATATATACACACATATAATACATTTTAATAGGTGTGTAGCACACAATCTACAAATAATTTAGATACACAACACCATTTACGGTAATTCCATACAGCCAACTGATTCTCCTATAAGACTTCTGATTTTTATACCTTAGAATTTCACTTAAGTTTTAATGTTCACTACCCCTTTTATCAACAGAATAATGGTTTTTAAACATTGAAGAATTTAACAAATTGTTATTAGAAGGCAACAAATTGAGCCTTGACACACTGTTAAGTTTATTTTATATTATTAAGTTTCCTAACGCACTTTAATTCTATACAATAAAAAAAATCAATAAATGCAGCCAGGTCTGGATGTGCACATTCCTAATCTCCATGGTATAAATGCTTCTCCCACTGTGCAGGGCAGGAACCAGCGGGCAAGACCGCCCCCTAGGGAACAGCTGATAGACACAGCAGATGCAAATAACCCGAGTACATGCACTAGTTAGCTCAGTGACATCTTTAGAAAACCATGAGGCTGAGTAGCAATTACTTTTAATTTTATATAACTGACATATAAAAGCGGGATGAGTGACAGGATTGCAGCAGGAGTACATACCTTTCCTCCCCAAACAGTTGAAATCCTCCATTGAGAGTCCACCCTCGGTGCTGCGCATGTGCTTTCCCTCAGGAAACGGTTCCTAAGGAACCCCTGAGGCGGTTGGAAGGCAGGAGGCCGCGTGTCCAAGTGCCCTGTCTCCCCCTCCCCCTCCAGGAGGGTGTGCGCATGCATGCTATGTCAAGCCCTGCTGGAACTGGGTCCTGGGGAGGGGCGTCTGGGTTAGGCAGGAAATGGACCTGTGGGAAGGAGCTAGGAAGCTTCTGTAGGAGCAGGAGGTGCCTACATACCTGGAGCCTTCAGAGCCATCCCTCCCTCTGTGATAGTGCACAGGAAAAGACCACTTGTGATTTTTATAATTATAAACCTCCTTGGCAGTTCCATGCACTTAGCCACGCTCATTGGGGAAATATTTTTAGAAGAGGTCTAGCCCAAGGCTGTGTCCTCAGATCAGAATGGTTGCATATGCTCTCCTTGGACTGCATTTCTTGTTCTTATTCAGGCCTTTCAAAACCACAAGTATTTTCTTAGCATACATGTATCTCATGCAATATTTGGGACATACTTAGGCTGAAATATTACATATCCAAGAGGCCCACAAATAACATATACAGAATACCCCGTTTCCAGGAACACAGACAACCACTTCTTCCTCATCTACATACTTATGCTAAAATATTATTTATTGTTTATAATGTTTCAAATTTAGGAATAATGTATTTGTATTTGTTAATTCTGCCAACTTTATGCTTAGGTATACTTTGAAATTTAAAGGAATTGTGGACCAGTGCCTTTTACTAATCTATCCTAACACTATAATTAGTCTTATTCTACCAGTACAAAGGCAGTAACCAGAGCAGAATTGATAATGAAAAATGTAGAGACACACTACTTTCAAAATAAGACATAAAAGTCAAAAAGTTAATTTAAAAGATCTTCAATTATATTTGTTTCACTTGTGGAAAATAAGACTGATGCACATAACAATAGTGTAACACCCTGGATATGCTGAGATAATCCTGATTCCCACCATTGTGTTACATTATCTTCATAAGGACACACACCTTTATCAAATTATGTGTTCTAATTTGTATTCAGAAAATGATACTTTTTTTTTGAAACTAGTGGAAAAACCTACCACTACAGTTGTTGAATCAGTTGACAGGCACAAAAATAGGTTTATGTAAATTATTAGGGATTAATACTTTGCTGTGTGCCTGAGAAAGAATCCATAAAATGCCCTAAAGAGTCACATACCAATTTGTTGCCAAATTATACTTTGAAGAAAACACCTACATTTTGTTCATCTGCCAGAGGCCTTCCAAAACTGTCTCCCACCCCTCAGGCCCACTTGCCCCTCCCCCATTATAGAATGTCTTGAATCCTACATTCTAGGCCAGTTTAAATTCAAACTTCTTCATTCTTTATTTGCATTCCTGAGAATCTGCTAGAAACAGTTCACTCTCTGAATCCTGGAATTTAATCTTTGTCAATCTGGAGGCTACCAGACAGCAGTTGTCCATGTTCAAGTATGCATGAATGATTTCAGAAAGAAGCAAGAAGGTAGGATGAGAGTAATTCTTCAATTATCTCAAGAGCCATCCTTCAACTTTAAGAAAAGTCAAAATTGGTCCGTCTTCATAGGACAAGACTTTTACCAAGGTAGAGGAAGGAGAGAACTCTGGATTACACCAAGTAACTCTCACCTGGAGGGTGGGTAGCAGTTTCAAAGCCTGAGAGCTGCTGTTGGAGTAGGTCTCCTTGGAGGTAAATCTGGATCTGGAAAGAACCACACTGGCTATATAGAAAGGATAGGAGCAGGCATATTGAACTCTGTAGAAGAGAAAATCCACATGAAATGTGTGTTAAAGAGTAGTGGAATTATGTTGTGTGGTGGCACAAAGAAGTTTACCTAGAACCTGTGTTATTTTGGGGGTACCTGGAAATTCCTGTATGCTTTCATTTGAAGAATAATAAATGGTGTAAATAAGATCTTGTGGGGTAGTAAGAAGCAATGGTCTAAGCTAGAAAACTGTTTAGAGTGTTATCTGTGTCTACATCTGTAATAGAGGATGCTCTCAGTAAACTAACCTGAAAGTTACTCTGACTGCCCCTCCCCAGAGTCCCTAAGCTCTTGCCAGACCAGAGACATCTTTTCTTTCACTCCAGATACATGTTTTATTTTCTTTTATTGAAAAAGGCCAGGGCCATTGGATACATTCAACTTATATTAGAAGAGATCAGTGATCACTGAAGTGTTCTGAATTTTTGTAATTGTGAAATCTTAGATCTTCAAATCCACATAAACTTGTTCATAACTTCATGCTGAACACTTGGTCCTTCATTTTCAATGGAGATGAAGATGTTGGCTAGATTCCATGAATACTTTATGGTCACAGAATGGAAACTAAGTGTTTTTTTGCTTTCAGATCAAACATTTGATGAAGGATCATTTCTTTTTAACAAGGGAAAGGGGAGTAGCAAGCAATTAAGTATACTTTTATCTACTACTATTATTATCAATGGCCCTGTTTGTGATTTATTGTGCTAATGTTTTGGGTTCCTGCTCTTCTTGAGTACAGTATGAGTGAAGATCCTTGAATGGGAATATTTTCCAGATTTTGTAATCTCAAATGGCACCTGACTCATGCCTGATGATCAGAGTCTTGACCTTTGTTGTTAGGAGGTTAAAGTAGAAGGACCAGTCAGTTTTCATCTCTTGCTGTCAATTTTAAACAAGGGTGATTCTCTACTTATATCCCCACTCGTTACCTTTTATGGGTCCTTACTAACCCTCTCCAGACATTGCTGGTTGTTATATGACAGAATCGTTAGGACCTCAACATCTCATATCCTAATGAAAGTGTTTTCTGAGTGACTGATGTCAGATAATCTGTAACCAGCTCTGTGTAACCTGGAATTGGTGTGAGCCATGGAGCAAAAACCATATGACTTGTAAAGGGCATTCTGCCCAGTTGAATTTGTTGTATACCCCAGAAAAGCCAAGATTTTAAATCCTTATTCAATAGTTTTTATATTATTTCCATGGAGATAGGACCCAACCAATTGTGGGTGGTAATTTTTGATTAGATGATTTCCATGGAGAAATGTCTCCATCCATTCAAGATGGGTTGCTTACTGGAGTGCTTTAAGAGGGAACCATTTTGGAAAAAAAAACAGAGTCCATGCAGCCAGAAACATTTGGAGATGAAAAAGGAAAATGCTCCCAGGAAAGCTTCATGAAAAAAGAACCTGGGAGAGACAGCTGCAGACCTTTCCATATGGCCCTTCCAGCTGAGAGAGGAGCCCTGAAATCCATTGGCTTTTATTGAATGAATGTAACCTCTTCTTTGTGCTTTAATTTGGATATATTCATAGCCTTACCTTAATTTGGACATTTTCATGGCACTGGAACTGAAAATTTGCAACTTAATAAATTTTCCTTTTTAAAAGCCTTTCCATTTATGTTATATTGCATTCTGGCAGCTTACAAGCTAGAACAGACATGCACTTCTGAAATCTTTCTCCAATCATTCTTGTTCTGTCATTGTGAGAAAGGAAAGTACAAAAAGTGATTTATAGTGAACATCAGGCAAAGGAAAATTGAGGAGAATATGGGAAATGCATTTTGGAAATCTACTTCATTCAAAACCTCCCTAAGACTCCCTATAATTTATCTCACAGAACCTCCCTTATCTGCTTCTGAGTTGTAAGGGGCATTTTTCCAAAGATCACATGTCAAAACTGGCCCTTGTATTGCATCAGCCCTTGAAGCTGCTTGGGTATCTCATGGGGGTTTCCTCAGAGAGGTGCTGTGATTTGGTTGATAGCACAGGCTCTGTTCTTCTTGGCAGTAAGAGTTTGGGATTCTTGAACTAGGAGCAAGTTCTCCAATGGAAAAACTGCTATACGGATTTTTGTAACCTAAAATCACTAAGGAGACATTTGCTGGTACTGAAGTTTTCCTGTCCATGTGTCTGTTCACCTAATGAAATTCATGGCTCAGATTCAACTATTCACAAATTTCCTTTTCTCTACAGCATCTTCAGTGCTCAGGCCAGACATCACCATGAATCCTGGAGTCTCCCTGTATCCTTTCACTCTGCAGTAAATCCCCCTGCCCTCTCCTAGCCCACTACACCTACCTGCCTGGGGACAGCACCCAGACCCTAACTTGAGTCCCTCTTTCCCTCCTGGAACCCCTCTGTCTCCTTCTGCTTTGGCCAGGACACTATTGGTGATAGTAAATGGAGGCCTTGTCATCACCAGTGTACTTGTTCTGACAATATCATTGTCTAAGTCAGGAAGTGAAGGGAATCAGTTCAATCTCCTTCCTCAGACTTTTCTCCTTCCTCAGTCCCCTCACATTTTGAGATCCCCAGGTATGCTCTGTGGGGGTGTTCAGCATCCCCCTCCTGGATCTTGAGAGCCTCTACTGTGGTGCCCTATAAACCAGCCATATCTGTAGGTGTGGGGGATAACCAGGCTGCTGTTTGTTCCCAGGCCTTCCTCCTCAAGATCAACCACCAGCTTCCCAGTTGACCTCCATTGTTCCTCCAGGGAACACTGTCTTCATGCAACAGGGAACCTCCAGTGAGGGAGGCCCTGTGTTCATGCACACAAAGCCCTCATGACATGACCCTTGCAACCCCAATAGTGTTTACCAGAACAACACTGGTAAACAGCACATCAAGTCCCTGGCCAGGATGTACTTCCACTTAAATCCTGATGAAAATGTTATTTCCTGCTTTTTCATGTGAATATCTTCCTCTTAGGGACATATTGATTGACCTGGAGTATTCTGATAAATATAGCTTAGGAATAGACAATCAAGGTTAGGGTATTAGGGAACATTGAAGGAAGGTCATGATGACAAAGTGACATGTTGAGAGAAGACACATCTGTAATACCTTTTCACAGGGGTTCAAGTTTATAATGTACTTTCAGGTACCACATCTGAATTGATCCTTACCACCTTACTTAAAGTGTACAGTCAATCTCTAGTTTTGAATCATAATCCTAATAATAATTTACATGAGACAAAAATAAGAATGGTTTCCTTTGATAAAGTGAGGAGCCATGACTGGAATTGAAATTTCTGAATGCAAACATTATATGCTTCCAATTTTAATTCAACTTCTAGCACAGGATTGAGCATGTGTTGTCTGTGTCAGGTCAAACATACTGGAGTAAGGAAGGGTGCAAGGACTAGGCAGGGAACTTTACATTTTCTCCTGCCCACACTTTTCTGGAGTCCTGCATTCAGATCAAGGAAGTGGTAGAATATGTGCAGTTATTAAGCGCTTGGGATCCTCCTCATGCAGTTTGTAATCTTGGAGAGGTTATCTCATTCAGTAACCTCATCTGTCAGGGTACTATTATATTTAATTCAAAGAGTAGCTGAGAAAATTCCATCAGCTAAAATGTGAACTACTTGGTTGACTGAACTATGCATACTATAGTTCATTATAGGACATCTACTAGCTTTGGTATTATTGTTCTTGTAATTATGTTTACAATTGTTATCGTAATTATCATTTTGAATATTTGCAAGGGCAAAGAAGAAGGGCAAAAGAGCTCACAAAAGGCAGATGGGAGCCCAGGTTTATGGGTTAATTTGAATGTGAGGCAGAGATACTAGTGGTTATGGAATTTTCTCTTTTTCCACCTAGATTGTGAAAATCCCTCTATTCAGCACTGCCCCCTAGTACCATGTGTCAATCACATATCTCATCATCTTTGGTTCTGGATGTGTAATCTGGCTCCTCACACTGAAGGCTCTGGGTCTGTTTCCCAAAGTACAATAACCTCCCCCTCAGAATCATCCAGGAGATTCCTTAAATTGCTCACCCTTGGGAACTCTGTGAATGTGACCCCAGGAATCTGCTTTTAATGCACCCTCTGGGTCATTCCATACACAAAGTTAGTGAAGGCTCAAAGGCAAATCAGAGTTTAAAATAAATCTTTCTTTTGAGCTAGGGTTCCCAAAATGAATCCTGATATTGATATTTGATCTCATACAGAAGTAATGTGAGGGTGGGAGTACTGAAAATCTTACAATAAACCTTAGAAGGAGAACATGAAGAGAAAGATAGCAGTTATGTATGATGAGGGCATGTGATGTGTGTAGGGTCTGGGCACAGGGAGAATGAGGTATATGTAGAATGTTACTGACATGGAGGATTTTAGCTCAGTGCTTCAACCCCTGGCCCATTAGAAGCCCAACATAACCCTGGTGGAGGAACTGCATAAGGCTGTGCAGGAATGGTGAAACACAAGCAATGTTGACAAGATGATCTACTATGAGATGACAGGAAAATGAGTCCAAAGATTCACTATTTTGCAAGGGCTGGGTGGTGGGTGTGATGGAGGGTGATAAGAGAGGCTGTTGTCAGACAGTGTTGGTGATCATTAGAGGGGATGTTTAAAGGAGGGATACATTTAATTCAGGGTGCAACTCTCCCCTACTGTAGGTTCCACATTCACCTTGAGTATTGGAACTTTTCTCACCTCTCTTTTCTAGGATGCTCAGCCTTTCTCTGATAGTGGATCTGCAGATGCCATGATGCTGAAAGTCATAGGACGGGGTTGGGGGTAATTCCTGCAGGCTGCAGTTGAATTAAACTCCAAGTTGCAGGTATTTTTTAGTGGGTGGCATGCTCTACCAGCCAGATCCCTACCAGCTTTAGTGTATAGGTACACAGAAGTTATGGACATAGAATTTAGAGGTCACTTTCCTTAAGGAATAGTGAGCAGAAATTATTTTCCATCATCCCAGAGGCAGTAGATTTTGTAGAAGTCAGTTAAAGGAAGCCACAGGCTCACACATTCAATGGATGGGTCCTCCATTCCTTACAGTACAAGCCGTCAAAACTTACAATGACTCATGCTGCATGTCAAACTCTGGCTAAAACACAAAGCCATGGCAAACAGAAAAAAACCACATCTCATTGTCACTAACCATTCCCCCAAATTTCCACCATTCCAAATAGGAAACATGTATATTTTAAGTGGAAATCATACCCTTTCTTCAATTTTTGCACCCACTTTCTTCCCAAATCTTTACCTTATCATTGCTAGGTTTAATGCTCCAAAGTGTTAAGTCCCAGGCTAAGATTCCTAAATCCAGGCATTGGTCCCTGCTTTATTTACAATAATTATACCCCAGAACCAGCTTTTGACTTTCAACTCTTCTGTATATGTCTGGGCCATGACAGCAGTGTCTTGGAGGTGGAGTCCACCTGTATGGCCCTGCCATATGTTACACTGGCCTGATTAATTCAACAACTTTTCAAACAAAGTATTTTGGACCACTGAGTTCTAAGTTAGAAAGTTGAAGTGAAAATATTTGAAGCTATTGATCCATCCTTGAGGATCTGCAATACACTGGGTGGTACATTTTCTTCACATTCTTTTTAAGTTTGATGGTATATGCTGAGGGTGAAAGGATGATGTAGTAACTTCACAATGTTCTCCAGGACTGTTGTTGTTCCCCTGACAGAATAGCCCTTATTAGGAAATGATTTATCCAGAACTTTGATCATCCACAAAATAAACTTTGTTATTTGTGTTGATCTTTGATGCTTGGCTTCCAGTGAACCTAGCTACTTCTTAGCACTTCTTTGTGCCTTCTTCCTTTGCTAGGTTAATGGAGTATGAGATCAAGGAAGAGATGCAGATTGAGGTGCTGGCAGAGAGAAATGGTCCCCAGTTGCTTTCTCATCAGCTCCCCTTAAGCTTGATCCTCTAGTGCCCTGAGGCATGGTGGAAGGCCAACAGCCATGTACAGTTCATCACATTCCTAAAGAAGACCACATTTACATAAGGGAGGTCATAGGTCTGACATGTGACACATTCCATTCAAGATGTGGCCCTTGGTATTTCAAGTAGGAAAAAAACACAAAAGTCTTGGTTCTCAGCAACACTTTGTCATGATATTTGTCTGGTTTTGTGTTATCATAACTACTCTCTCAACTCAACTGTCAACATTTTTACAATATGCTTATGAATTATGAAATTGATGAGGAGATATTTTAGAATATTGGAGGTTCCAGCTTTCATTCCACAATGACTCTTTCTAAGATCCTTCATTGCTGAAATCTTCTCTCATATTTCATGAAACTTTAGGTAAACTGATCCATGCAGAACCTTTTATGTCCATAAAATATTGCTATTATCGACATGTGGTCGGAAGGTGTTCTAATTTGCTAACTACCAGGTGATATGCCAGAAACAGAATGGCTTATAAAAAGGAGACTTTATTAACTGCAAATTTACAATTCTAGGGTTATGAAAATGTCCAAATTAAAGCAAAGCCATGAAAATGTCCAATCCAAGACATCCAGGGAAGGATACCTTGGTTCAAGAAGGCCACTGATGTTCAAGGTTTGTCTCTCAACAGGAAAGGCACATGGAAAACATGGTGACATCTGCTAGATTTCTCTCCAGTCTTCTTGCTTCATGAAGATCCTCCAGGGGTATTTTCCTTCTTCGTCTCCAAATGTCTCTGGCTGCTTAAGCTTTTGTGGTTCTCATAGCTCTGAAGATACTTCCAAAATGTTTCCACTTGTAAAGCATTTCAGCTAACTAACCAAGACCCACCTGGGATGAGTGGAGTCACAACTTCTTCTAATCAAAGGTTAATACCCACAATTTGGTGTATTACAACTCTGTGGGGATAATCTAATCAACCCTCAAACCTACAGTACTAAATAGGGATTAAAAGAAAGGGCTGCCTCCACAAGAGGAGCTAGGATTAAAACATGACATTTCTAGGGTGCATAATCCTTTCAAACCAGCAAACCAGCACAGAAGGTAAAATCTGGAGACTCATGTAACTTTTTCTTCCTTATTTTCCTCCCTAACTTTAGAGTCTATTTCTAGGAAGGCAGGCCCCCAGGTTCAGTGTCCCAGACAGTAGCAATGGAGATACCAGCAGACTCTGAGGATGACAGTCCCCAGGAAGATACACTGAAGCTGTGAAAGAGTGCATTGACATCATGGATGGGGTGGTGGGGCATTTGTATTCACCCTCTGAGGAGGCAGATGTAGAGAGGGAAGAGGGAGTCCATGAGAAGTAGTAGAAGGAAGAGGATGAAATCTATGCAGACCCAAATTTCCTGAGTTACACTGACAAACTTTGCATAGAGGAAGACTTTATTACCAAAGTAGTCTGGGTCTGTAAGTGTGGGCTCTAGCAGATTATCAAAGCTTGGCACTGTTAGCAAGTTAAGATATGTGCTATGTCACAGGCTATTGTAATTTAGGTCTAGTTCTTAACTCCTGAGCAATGGATGTATTTACATATATGCAGTTTTTAAATGTGTATTTATGCATGTGTCTGTGGGGGGGATTTGTAGCTAGTGGTGCTGATGGTCCAAAACAACCACATATTGCAGGTTGTGTTGTAATATCAAGGCTTGTCCTCTTGGCCTCAGATTGACAGGTTACACTTATCAAGTATGCTCACTCCCCTCTTTATCCATTTACAAAGTGGAGGCTATAATTCACCCTCAATTCCTAGCAGAAGTGCTTTGCACAGGACCACATACATGTTTATTGGTGCTAATAGAGGAGCTGCAGCAAGAGGAAGGACTAACTGCCACACAGGTAAACTCAGAGTTGGAGGGAACATCACAACATAAAATCCAAATATTTTCTATCACTACATTACCTTGGATGGCCTAGCTTCATTTCAAAAAAAAAACAGGAAAGTGGTGGGTCAGGTGGAAAAACAGTATGTAGGAGTCTATGGAGATATGTGAGGAAGGAGTTACAATGGTTGAAAGTTTGGGAAAATGCACAGGAATATGGGTAGAATGAGCTATTATATATGCACTTGAAACATAGCTGCCGACTACTGAATGCAATCATCACCACCACCTTTTGACCTCCTTATATTATAAATTTGTGAAGAGCCATTTATTGTCTATTTTGCTTCTTCACAGCTAGTTGAGAAACATCTCCTGGCCTTGAAAGATAGAGATGGTGTGGAAACTCCCCCAAGTTATGATGTACACAAATTGGACTCAGTGACTTCTGTGAGTGAAGAGCCATGGGAGCAAAGAGCAGAGATGACCATGGCTTCCATCTAGGGGATAAAATTCAAAGAAATGTTCCATACTAGGATGGCAGAAAAATAAACAGCCTGGATATCCTGAAAGAGCTTTCTTTCTTTCCACAGAGCCGCGAGTATCCTTATATCATCACTGCACAACACATCTTTCCTACCAGTTCCCCCTGATTGAGGGGCAGTGATGAGGAATTTCCCCAAGAAAAGTTGAATGCAATAACAACATACAGGCCAGTAGATGGGTTCAGTGGGGAGGAGGATGAGGAGCTTCCAAGCCTTGCCTTCCTCTTGGCACCTCAACATTGCTTTCTGCCATGGGGCATTATCAAGCATCCTCTCACTGCCTCAAGCCTTCTCACCACTAGAGTTGAAGGACCTGGGGAGCACCCCAGCCTCTATCTTCAGGGAAAAAAATGACAGTTATACTCTATATCCTGCTGCCACTTCTCCAAAGAGAGCTGTTTTTCAAGGCCCATCTTCTGCTAAAAGCATGGTCCATCTAAGGGCTGGATTTGGGATCTCTTGGAGGCTACCTTCAGTACTGGGCTTGGTTTGAACCAGTCAACTGTGAAAAAGAAGGTGTTACATTATTGTACATCATAGAAGAAGCACAATTGTAGAGATTATGGTGTAATGGACCAAATTCTTCATATACCAGCCCTTCCATGTTGAAGTCCCAGAGGAGATTTTCTCCTTGATGCATGAAAATGATCCTCAGTACTGCTTTCTGATGCCAGTGATCTTCCTTGGAAGTTCAGAGTCTGTGGGGAGGGCAAAAGGGTATTCAAAGATTTCTATGGTGGAAATCATCTTCTCAGTGAGGAATGAGGTTGGATTCCTTTAGACGACATGTATATAAAATGCTACAAAGGAAGTGTTAGGCACCGAGTCAGTAAGGATTCTGCAAGAGACAGTCAGTCAAAGATTAATAGATTTATTAAAGGAATAAAGCAGGGAGGAAGTAGGTGGGATATTGAAAAGGAGAAAATAGGTAGAAGCCTAAAATTGGCTTCCAACGGGGGAGCCAGCAAGAAGAAAAAGAAAGTGGCTCCAGTTCTTTTGTCTGGGAGCTGTGTCTTAAAGGAAAAGTGTTGCCAGGAGAGGAGGGTGTTCACTAGGTGGTGTGTTGTTCCTTGATTTATTGGGGACTTGTTGATTTAGGGTATAATAGATTGCTGAGGTATTCTCCTTTGACACGCAGGTGCATGTATCAGGCAGGGAGAGATCCTGGCATGGGAGGATGTATTAGCAGCTGTCTGGAGGATACAATAGTAGCTAGTATGGCAATTGGTTCATATCTAGGTCCTTGGACATGCCAAGGATGCTGAGAAGAGGGGCTGAGGGAGCTCTGCATCAAGAGCTCCTTTTGCTCTTAGAATTATTTTTCTGAAATCCAACATTCCTGCCTTTTTATTTTAATAAAATTGAATAAGATTTGTATTGGATTTAAGTTAGCATTTTAGCTTAGCTCAAAGCAATTTTGAAAGGGTAGAGGTGTTGTGTTCATTTGTTGACTACTTTCTGTGGACAAAAGGACTTAATTGGGTAGAAAAATTGTTTTGAACCAAGCAGGGCATAGTTGAGGTTTCTGGGCATCCTCTATTAGAATGGGTTGATAACAATGTTTTGCTATGACACGAGGTGTAGCAGAAGTAGGTTTTCAGAATTCTGCTGGTTGGTCATGGCTGCTATTGACCCAGGTTTAAATCTAGACAGATATTGTAATGGTCAAGGGGCTAGGAAGAAAATAGGAGGATAATTAAGGGTTTAATAATGGGGAACAGTATAGCTCTTAAAGGGATGTAGAAAAATGTATGAAAATTTGAGAGAAAGGTAAAGGACTGAATGATGAAACTAGTTGTTATTCTTGGAGAGTTTAGAATCTTTGAGTATCAGAGCTTCTTTGGCATTGGAACAATTTGGAAGATTTAAGTTTCTGAAAATAGATTTATTAAGTAAAGTTTTATAGTTTAAAGGGTATATTTAGGGTTTCTAGGAACACTGTTGGTTGGGGTTTGCCATATTGTGGCAATTTGTAATATTTTGCTGAAGCTTCATAGGAGTAACTTTCACAATAATCTCTTGACTCTATTTGAAATCTTTTAACTATTGAAACTCTGTTTTCCCCTTTTTGGTTAGTTTAGCTATGATGTTAGGGCTGGTTTTCCTTGGAGTTCATGTTTTGCTGCATAGGACCAGTTATGGTCCACAACACCAGGGCCTGCTATGTTTCATGCTGCCAGTGCTACTCTTACACTCCTGGAAATTATGTCCCACATTGGGGGGAAACTCAGAGTGTGGTTAAGAGAGGGACCACATTTGAGCAACAGCAGAGATTTTCTGGAGATGGCTCTTAGGAACTAATTTTAACTAAGTTTAGTTTATTATTATGGAAATAAGTTGTATAAGGGCAAGCCTTAAAATTGAGGCTTTGTCCACCTGGGGAATTCATAATAGTTTTATTTATCCCAATTTTTGAAGGGATTTTCCAGACAATTTTCATTTTTTGTCCCAAATATTGTGAAATTCGGGGTATAAAATATTACCATGTATAATTAAGATTTTGTTTCTTACTTCAGGTTTTATATTAAATAAGGCTGAATTAGGCTATTTTATTACACAGATTAAATTAGATAGTGTGAATTTTGTATAAAGTATTTTTTATTTTGTACAAAAGTTAAGGTTTTAAATATGGACAATACTATTTTAAGCTTGTATATTGATTTATCTTGGTTTAAACCAGATTAGTTTTATTGCATTTTTAATTAGAGCTTGATTTTATTTTAGACATTTAATGATTGCTGTGTGGACCTATGTTAATTTTTAGAGCTGGAGGACTAAATTTAAGTTTTAAGTGCTATATAGACATTTAAAATTTTAGGGAGCTCTTAGGCTATACAAAGAGTAAAACACCTTTGAATGTAATGATAACAAAGTTTATAAGTTTTATCCTTTATAAGCATTTTTATGAACTCATTTTTAGAAACAAATTACTAGACAGCTGTTTCATGTTAATAAATCATAGCAGAGGCCTTGCTTTTCTCCACTAGATGTGTTAGAGCAGAGCAGATTGACAAGAAATTTGACTGCTTTTTTTCATTTGTAATCTTTTTAAGATAATTAAAATTGTACCTAACAAAATCATACTATTGCTTAACATCACATAGATTATTATTAGGCTATAACATCGATGGTGAGAATATTGCTAAATTTTTAGGAATTTATATAATCTCCAAATAGATGAATATTTTATTTATTTAAAATTAATTAGTAATAAGATGGAAAATTTCTTTTAACCATTGTAATATTTTAAACATTTTTTATGCAATAAGTTATTTTAGCACCTTATTTATATAGGATGAAAGAGCACATTATTTATAACAGTTTTTCCCTAACAGTGTGGAGACTTGTCTTTTGAATAAAGTATAATACTAACACAAACATTAATAAAGATATTATTTATACATAAAATGTTTTAGACACCGTATTTTGATGATTAAGAAAAATGTTTTTATAATACTTTATATTAAGAGCACATTAATTTGTTAATAGAGCACAGAGAAAATTTAGTTTTAGATGTGTATGAATACTTAGCTTAATACAGAAGATTTCCTTTTTTTTAAAAATGTATGATAAACAGACCTATTAGATTTTGGTTAGCATTGATTATGACAGAATTTATTTTAATAAACTTTTTTAAAATAACTTTTTACAACCATTTAGAACTTACACTATAACCAAACAAAACTTGCCTCCTTTATTCATTTAGGGTTTGTAGCTCACAATGATTATAAAAGCAAAATTTATTTTAAAAAATTTTTTACTTTCTGTATTTATTTTGCCTATGGTTTTTGTTTATTTAGACTGCATATAATTAGAAATAAATTTGATACTAAATTTGCAAAGCTTTTGAACTTGAATATTTTTAATAGCAATAACAAATACATTAGTATATTGAATATTTTCCTGTATTTATTTTTCCATAACATTTTCCTTATAATTCCCTTTTATGTATTTTTCAATTATTCTATTTTTAGATAGGCATTTAAATAGTTAACTACTTGGCCACTGCCCATGAATTACTGAATAAATGTTTTTCTCCTCCTTTTTGTGCACCAGGGTTTGACATTGCTTTTAATAATGCTAGTTGATTATTGCCCTTTTTGTTATGACTGTTTTTAAACTTTTGTTTTTTGAGGAGGAAATTATTGACTCACTGGGATACAGGGTGTTCTTAATGCTGTTCTATTACTTTGTTTTTATAAAGTTAAAGAACAAATGTGTAATTATTTGGAATAAAAGGATATTTTTTAGAGTTTGACATTGAGAAAACAAAATATTAACAATGATTAGGTTTGAAATAATATTTGGTTTTTTATTTTATGAAAGCTGAGCAAAAAAATTTAACTTTTTAAACAGAGATGATTTATTTTTTTCACACAGCTGCAGACATGCTAAGGTTAACATAAAGTACAAGAAGTTATTTTGATAAAACACAGAGTTTTTGGTTTTTGCACTGATTATCTAGAAAAGACTTTTATAACTTGATATTAAAATAGGCCAACAGTCCAAAAAAACTTTGTCACTTTAACAGAGAGAGAACTAAATTTCATTCTTTCATCAATATATTATTTAATATTAGATTTTTAAAAATTTTATAGATAGACCCAATGAATCTTTCTTGATTTTGACCATAATTTTCTTTTCCGCAAGCCTTCAGCTACTTATTATATTTATTCAGGCTTTCTTCTACATTTGTCTTATTTTGTAACAGCCAGTTATTTTATTTTAAGGCAAAATTACTAATTTTTTTTAATAAAAACACATCCTTTATATCCTTTATACTTAAGTCATTACTTTAAGCAAACATTTTACCACATACAATTATCAATAAAGTTAAATTTGCAAGAATAATGTTAAATATTTAAAATGTTTTAGTTAATATATATTTGAAACATTAATTTGCAATGTTTTGAAGCATTAGCATATTTTCAATTTATTATATTTTATATGTGTTATTATTAACAAGTACATTGCTTAGTTTATGCAACCTATTAGATTACTTTAAGAGAAATTCTGAGACTGTACCCACAATACTAGTTCATTTACTAGTAAGTTTATCCAAACTTATGGAGAACACATTTAAGCAGAACAAAGCTGCATTTGTTTAATTTGAGATTCATTATTTAACTCCCTCCATTGTTTTTATAATATTTCTAAATCATGGCGTATTTTAAAAGTATATTGACTATTAGGTTCTGTGAATTATACTGAGTGTATTGAATTTATCCCAAGTTTAAATTTAGGAAAACCTTTTAATTGGTTGTACAGACAGAAAGATACCAGGACTTTTAGGTTTGAAAGTTTTAGGTAAGGGCCATAGAACCCTGAGCATTCCCATGCTTTCTTTAAACTTATTCTTAATTATTAGATTTATTTCATTAAAAGTTGTGACCAAGTCTGTTGAAAAAGATTTTTACTTTTTTTCAGAGGCAGGTCCCTGGCAGCTTTTGCTGCATTAGGGAAATTTCAGAGGCAGGAGGGAAATTCCAGGGGCAGTTTTTAATGTCCCTTTTTGTTGACAGTAACCAAAAGACCAAAGTTTAAGTACCTTAAATAGAGCTTGTTAATAATTTTTTAATTAATTGCTTTTATTATCCAGAGGTATGAGACTATATATTGAAATTTCATACAGATATAAATAGGAAATTTATAACTTTAAAAGAAAAACAAGAATGCAGAAATATTTGGGGGAGTAAAAAATAAATGATTGCATATGTTATTTTATCCCATTTTTACTTTTTGTAGAATGCTTTTAAATATAATATTGTTAACTTTAATAGTAGTATTTTAATTTTAAATCATAGTGAGATTAAATTATTTTACAGAAATAAAACTTCTTTATAAATGTATAACCAAAACATTTTTAATTTTTAATACAGCCCAAAAGTTTCCTTTTCTAAAAGAACTTTTGTAATTAGTAACCACTTATGAACATTTAACTAATATAAATGTAGGAACAAGCCAATTAATAATTAGACTGAACATACTAGCTAATAAATAGGTATTAACTGCTTAAAACAGACATTAATTTATAACCAGGTAACACACTGGTAAGCATTAAAAGAGGTTTACTGAATTTTATTAAATATTAATCAATTGTTGGATTATTTATTTTTTAGGAGTATAGTTAACAGACAAATTTTCACCAGGACCTTAAATCTTGTATAGAACACACACCTAATATGTTGAATAACAATTAAATAGATATAAAACACTTATCACATTAGCTTAACAATGAACCAATAATCTGTTAGGCTTTCATGGGGGATGGTTAGTGGAATTGAAGAAGGAGATGTGACTGAAGAATGCCTCCATAGGGGGAGGGGCAAAAGGCTTAGAAGATTTTTTATGAAAGACTCTTCAACATGAGATTTGTTGAAGGGGGTAATCACCTCTGCAGGGGAAGTTGAAAGCTTAGAAGGCCTTTTGGGGAGAAGAAGTACTTGGTCTGACACAACAGAGTGACACAGAGAAGAGTGAGATTAATGGCCCAGAAGGCTAGCACATAGGGAGTTTCTGACCATTTACCATTATACTCCATACAATTTTCAAATTCAGTGAGAATTTTCCAATTAAAAGTGTCATTTTCTGGCCAATGTTTTTGTTATTTTAAAGGATATTGTAGCCAAAGTGAATTGCAAAGTGAAATGAGTTTTTGTGGTTTTATTTCCCTTTTTAATTTGAGTCTATTTAGATTATGGAGTCAACATCAAAGAACAATAGACTCTGGGGGATGAGTAGTTTTAGAGCCACTGAAATGATTGATTGTTTCCCATCATTGCTGGGTTTAAGTGCCATGCTAAAATGGGCTGCTGTTTCTTGAACATCACCCTAAGGCAGGCTGTAGTGTTTCTTAGACCCCAGAGAAAATTAAGTGAAACTAATGACCCAGATCCATATAACAAAGCAGGCATCCCCAGTTTGTCATTGGAGTCCAAGAAGGTTTATGCAGTCTTTCACTCAAGGCATCCCTCAACTGAGTTTGATTGCTGCATGGGTAAATAATGCTACCTGAGTGCCACATTCCCTGAACATGAGAGAGTTTTGACTGAGCTCAGATTTTCATGCCATCACCTCTCTGAGGTAGTCTGGTGTTCCCTGAACACTGGTGTCCCCTGGACACCAAACACAACTCTCAAGGGGAAGATCTTGGCAGACAGCATCACTTACCTAGGGCCAAATTAATTGAGGATGTCTGAGTGCTATGGATGTGAGATGACATCACACTGAAATGGCCTGAACCTGCAGACTCAAGCCATTAATGACATGGAAGCATGAAAAACTGTGTTGGTTTGTGAGACAGAGTTGACTAGAAGGTTGCCCCTGTAACCCCAAAGGAGCAGAAAGCAAAGCTTCAGTCAGATCTCCATCTCAGATTTTGGTACCAGATCTTGGGCATGAAGTCATTATGGATTCCACATGAGACAGTGAGTCAAAGATTAACAGATTATTGAAGGAATAAAGCAGGGAGGAAGTAGGTGGGAGAGTGAAAAGAAGAAAGTAGGCAAAAGCCTGAAATTGGCTTCTGCCTGGAGAGCTGGCAGGAAGAAAAAGAAAATGGTTCCAGTGCTTTTTTCTGGGATCCGTTTCTTAAAAAGAAAGTAATGCCAAGAGGGGAGGGTGCCCATTAGGTGGTGTGTTGTCCCTTGATTGGACAGGGACTTGTTTACTTAGGTTAAAATACATTGCTGAATTATTCTATGATGTACAGATGTATATACCAGGCAGAGTGAGATGCTGGCATGGGAGGGTGTTATCAGCAGCTGTTTAGAAGATACAGTACTAGTTAGTATGGCAATTGGTTCATACCTGGGTCCTTTGACCTGCCAAGGATGCTGAGGATGGGAGCTGAGGGAGCTCTGCATCAAGAGTTCCTTTTGTCCTTACAATTCTTTTTCTGAAATCCAACAGGTAGTTTGATTGGAAAATGCTCTCGGTGCTGTAATATTTCATAAACCCATCATTGACAGGTGATGGATTAAGGGACCTTGAGAAAGGAAGGCCATGGCTGGTAGTGGGCTCCTTGGTGGATTGGCCAAATTAATATTTACTTCAGATTCCTCCTGGAGACAGACTTACTATCTGGCTTTCCCTAGTAACTGACCTGTCTCCAATGATCCATTCAATCATCATCTGTTCACAAATTCTGGGTTGTGTGCCAGTCCCCTTCTTCTGTGCTTTCCTTTGTAACAGGAAAGAAAAGTTATCCTTTTCTTCTTCCCCTTTTCAAAAGCCCTGGCTCAGTTGTATGTTGCCTACTGTGGCAATCACAACATTATCTACATCTTAATTTCTTAATGACAGATTTCTTCTTTACCATTGAGATATCTGGACTATTCACTAATTTTCTATAATTGATTCTAGACAAAACATGTTGTTTAGAGTTTGTATGTTCTGCTTCCTTGAAAGATAAAGACAACAGGGAATTAGGAAGACTCAGAACACAATGGACAGTTTCTATGTGAATAGTTTCAGCAGAGAGGAACCAACCCTGGCTTCCTGGGGTCATGGCTCTGTGGTGTCAGCCTCAGTATAGGAGATGGCATCATTAAGACACAATGTTATTGTTGGTCAGCTATTTCTTCATCTTAAAGAGGACAGACAAAATAATAGGCTGAAAAGTGATTCATGACATATCTGTCCAAACTGTTTTTATATTAAATAGGGCATTAGTGTAAGGATTTGATGTCTATGGTGTATTTCTGTGCAGAAATATATCTTTGTGGTGACAAAAGGGATTGATATCAGGAGTCTTTGTGATCGCTCCAGGGTCATCCTTCCAACACTATACCCTCCCCTTAACAAGTAATGACTGAAAATCATGTTTTGAGTAGTGCAAATGTTCATAAATATATCCTAGTGGTTTCTTTCTGAAAAAAGTGGTATCACCTTGATTGTAAAATAGCCAAGCAGGATCAGTTATGGATTGGGGTCTATTCAAGACCCTGAGCTTCTTGGCATTTGCAGCATGGATTAGACCTGGGATGAGTGCAGAGGAGAAGGCCTGAGATGCTCAGAGTGTCCCCTCCTTGGCCATGTTTGATAACAGAGGCCAGAGTTTGATAACAAGTGACTACAGATATTATAGTTTGGTATGGGTTACAGTTCCTCAATTACTGATTTTTTTCTTCTAGCTGCTCCAAGACCCTAGAGACCAAGAGAAATATCATTATAATGATTCAGGAGTCATAGTCATTTGTTAAATCCTATCTTCTCTGTTACACTTCTTTTCTTAAATAACATATATACATAAAAGCAATATACTTCAAAGTACATCAAAACAATTATTTGTAGAGCAGATTTCAGAGTTTGGTATGGGTTACAATTCTGCCATTTTAGCCTCTTATTTCTAGCTGCTCTAAGATACTGGAGGTTACAAAAGAGTATCAGTATGGTAATTTAGCTCTCATACTCATTTGTGAAACCCAACCTGCTCTGTATAACTCCACCATCACTTTTGATCATTCTCCCACTCTTTAGGGCTATCTGGGCTATACCTATTCTAACTTTTTCATGTTGGAAGTGACTGTGAATAATCAGATAGGGGATATCACTGTTCTTTTAGGGTTTATATTTAAATACATGCAAATTTTCCATGATACTCAGGTAGCAATTGTTTACTCCAGTGAAGTTTCTAATTTATTTAATGCCCTTTAACTTCTCCATCCCATAGAGATGATTTACATGGCTCCAAAATGTGGGATTATGTTACTTAACATGTGTGATGGTTTGAAGCTCTATGTAACCTAGAAAAATCATGTTCTTAAATTTAATACACTCCTGTGAGTGTGGAAATTTTGTTAGGATATTTTGGTGAATGAGGTGTTAAGGTGAAATGTGACCTACCTCATTCTGGGTGGGTCTTACACCTCTTACTTGAATCCTCATAAGATGATTAGAGAAAGAAGAAAATCAAAGAAAAAGACCCTTTGAGAAGCTAAGAGATGAAGCTCAGAGAAACACGGTGATAAACTAAAAGAGAGAAAATCCAGAGGAACTAAGAGGCAAAGACACATGCAGAAATTCAGAGAGGAAACCACTGAAGCCAGAAGCTGGAAGCAGTGAAACCCAGGAGAGAAGGGAGACAGGAGCAGATGTTGTCATACACCTTGTTGTATGATAGAGTATTTCAGTATCACCAGTAGCTAGTTTTTGATGACAAGGTATCATCTTTTTGATGCCTTGATTTGAACATTTTCATAACCTAAGAATTGTAAGCTTGCAAACTAATAAATCCTCATTGTAAAATCCAACCCACTTCTGGTATATTGCATTTTGTCAACTTTAGTAAACTAAAATAATATCTACTAACAAAAGATTACATGCCACTCATTGGAATAATGCCATAGGAGTTAGAATGGTAAATGAAAATGAAAAGGTGTTTTCAAATTTCCCTAGTGCCAACATAACTAAATCTCACAAAAGTAAATCATATGTGAAACTATGCAAGTACAGTTGTATAAGACATGGATCTGGAAAGTATTAAAAATAGCAAATAAGAATCTATGAGAATTGGCAATGTCAACATACCATGCCTCAATATTCAAGTGAATTAATGATACTTACAATGGCAAATGCTTAATATGTTCTGTATATTCCAAAATAATTTACTTGTCTTGTTAACTAATTTATTTTATGCAAAAAAAGTCAGTGAGTTAAGTTGACTGTCATCTCAATTTCTATATGAGGAAATGGTGGCAAAGAAATCAAGTGGTGGCCCCAAAGATATGAAATAAGAAGGGCAGCCAGTTTCTGCCTAAGGAATGTTTGGTTTTGGAGCTTACTTCTTTAATTGCTACTCTATAAAACATGTTAAAGAAGATGTAGACTCCTATGCAAATTTCACCTGACAATCTGAGAACGATTTGACACCGTGAATGAAAACAGAACCTTTTCCAGTGACCAGGGTGGAATTCTCCCATACATCTGCCCTGACTTTCATTCCTCAGAGTTACATAATGTCCTACAGGTAAACAGTCAATGTGTGGTAATAGTGACAGGTGACATGATGTGGGTTGGAGGGGGCATTGATAGGGGCTTGGTCAGTTTGTACCCTTGTCTCCATTCCAAGTAGTTAATCAATGGTTCTGCATGTCCAAGTCTGGCCATCAGTAGAATTTTGACTGATTACTTGGATTAGGTCTCCAGAAGGCTCATAGTTGAAGAAGACACTCTATCAGGAGTCTGGAAATTAGGTCCAGAATATGGGTCATTTGCATGCCATTTCCACATTCTCATAAGGCACGTGTGTAGGCTGTTCTAAGCTTGGAAGAATGGAACTTGGAATGTCCCCACTTGGTGGCTCCATATGACTTACCAACATCTTTATACTAGACTGGCTGTCAAGAATCACTATACCCCTTATTCATATATCCCTATGATAGACCTGAGCAGGAATTGACAAGGATTTTACTGAATTTTGAGGCCTGATATATTTTGCATGACTTGTATACAAGCTTGGGCCCTTTGAGCATATTTTAGTAAAATCTATTGTGATTAAGATGAGCTATCAGAGAGTTCACTTTCCCTTCTTGGTTGACTGATTCTACCATCTCATTCCATAGTCATTCTTTGCAATGTCATTTGCTCTATTTAAATTGAAAGATAATGATTTTGGTGCACTAATATAAATTAAAACTTATCTGACAGAAAACACAACAGAGAAATCCCAAAGTGAATGATAGAATCATAAGTTCCTTAATGAGCATAAATATATGAGTTCATAAAGTGCAGGAAATTCTTGAAAGTTTAAATGGTGTAAATAAAGCTTTGACATTGGGAATTAGAACCAATGGTGGAGTACCAGAACATGCCCCATCCTAATGTTTTTTCTTTCGTTATCCATGAATATGACTTCTGACCTGAGACTACATGAAGGTATTCATGGATCACAGGACATCTTGTCATGAAACCCAATGTTTTATTTCCTTCTGTAAAATAAATGTTTAGTTTTATTATTAAATAATATTGATGTTCATGAAATACTATGAAATACATAGGAAAACTGAACAGAAACCATATAATCATAACCTTAATATAGTGTTGTTTAATAAAATGTCAAACAGCATTTACTTCATGTTGTTTGTAAAAAAAGTTTTATTTATTAGTATATTCACATACCCTATTATTCACCCTATTAAAGTATGCAATTTAATGGTTTTTAGCTTATTCAGTTGGTTTATCCCTTACTTTCACATTTCTATGATATATGTTCCTTACAGTACAAACTCTCCTAACTTAAGTGTGCTGGATTCAATGTCCATGTACTTCATCATATATTTATTTCTCAACTGTATTTATCTCATTGTTACCCAATCTATTGCATGCATTACTTAAACTCCTATATTTTTATGTGTAAAATTAAATTTGATTGATATTTTTATAGTTTCTTAGTCTTGAGTCATATTGTTAATAATATTTCTTTATATTCAATACTAAGAATATCTATATGCTTATTTAAGAGTTTTATTCCAGCTATTTCAAATCATATACAATTTTTCTGATTGTTCTTTTATGGTAATTCTACTCATCAACTGTGTATTATTGTGAATTATGAGCTAGTGCCCTGAGCTACTCCATAATGTGTGCTGTGGAAGGGCTGAAGGCAAAACATGGTCTAGGTCCATGCTGATGAATTTAAAGAGAGAGGAGGAACCCAGACACTTGAGAACTACCACCAACCTCTTTCCTTGCTGCCCCATCCACCTGGCAACTCTTATCCTTAGGTTCATCCATTAATCTTTCAGAAGGAAATCACACTAGAAGGGCATAGTCTTCCAAGGTAATAATATCCAGATCTGGGGCTGGGTTATGTGTAGGGACATACTCCCAGAACACATGCACTCCCAGCAACCCTTTCTGGCAGGGCACACACATTGCCTGACACCACACCACGCAGGCTGGAAACAAGAAGGATAAGTCAACATTTACACCAGGGCCATGGTGTGGAAAGAGACATGGCCTTCTTCCAACCCACAATCCCATTGAGGCCAGCTCCACCCCAGGCTTCAGCGTTCAAAACACCTATGCATTGAGTCAAGACAACTTTCAGTTTCTTTGAGTATTTCTAATGGACTTTGGTTAATTTATCCCCAACCATGCCCTGCCATAGATTGCCCAGGGTTGAGTCTGACAAGGAAAGACACCAGTTGCTGCCACTGCATCAACTGCAAGGGTAGATACTCCCTGATGACAGACCTTTCAAGTCCCTGGGCCTTGTTACTAAACAGAGATGCCTGCCCAAGCCTGTGCTGACTCAGCTGACTCCTTGCATCTGTTCTCTGGCCTATACTTTTTTGCTTCACTCAGGATTAGTTTCCACTCCCATCTTCATTTATTGAGGAATACATTTCTGGGGCTAAAGCTTGGGGCAGATTAGAATGTGTCCCTGAAGTGTAGTCTTAGGAGACATCAGACAGAGTGAAGGACATCTAGAAATAACTTACAGAGGTGGAAGAACAAAGGCTTCCATGTTCTTTCAACAGATGTCTGAATTTACCCCTCTTCTGCTATTTACTATCTATGAAATCATAGAAAATTTATTTAACCCTACCAGGCTTTTAAACATTTACCTTTAAAAGAAATTAAATGAAGAAATAATAAATTATTGAGTGTTTAAGTTGGCTTCAGGAGGAACTGGTTGAATTGAAGCTGAGATTGGTACAGCAGACTTGGTATGTGTTTGGAAACCATGATGTACAGATCTGAGAAAGCCCACAAGTGGCAAGAAAACACCTAACTCCTAGAGTAGGGTGTAAGGAGACCAGGTTCTCAAGCTAAAATGTGAGAAAAAGTCTGGTTCAGTCTTCCCAGAATTAACATGGTTTGGAAAATGGTAATTCTAGGACTAGTGAAGTAGCCAATATTGCAAACTAAACCACCTGAGTTTCCCTGAATTGTGAAAAACATGTTTCAATCACACAATAACTTATGGACTCATTTCAGGGGCCTGATCAAGCCTGCTAAGACCCTGTCATTGATCTTACAACCAGGGGAAGGAAATTTTCTTTTGTCCTATCCAGAGAATGCTATGCTCTTAAGGCTGCACATGGAAAGTAGGTGTGCTACTAGTGGTGGGGAGACAATTAGGCTTATATGTATCCTACAGCAGAGACCCAGCCAAGGGATTGTTGAATACCTGACAGCCATGTCCGTAAAAGTGTGGAAACTTGTAAGATGTTCTCTAGGGGCTTCTAAAGTTTATTTGGAACTTCCTATCTCAATAGCAGAGGGCTTAAGCCTGTAAAATTTCAGTGTTTATGAATGTGTAACTTTATATGAGCCTACCTACAGGTGAGAGTCCAGGATGCTTAGCCCCTAACAGGAATTGCTATAAATGGGATCTCCTCCACTTTATGGTGGGTTGTGAGGCCTGCCTGGGAAGACTCCAGGTACTAAGGACAGAATGGCATGAAGAATGTCTTAAAACACTGCTAGAGGTTGAGTGCTGGGCCAGTGTCCTAAGTTAGCCAAACAGAAAAAGTGACAGCAAGCTCCAACCTCTGGAGTGTGTGGGCATCTCAAGTCAGGTTTGCATTGCAACCTCGGACACAATGGATTAAGCCCATGCAGAGGTGGATAGTGAGGTGGGTAGTGGATCTGGATTCTGAAGATTAGGATAGAGTGAGGCTTGCAGGATGAGATGAGGATGCTTCTGAGAGTTAACTCCAGAAGCAGAAGTCCGAGGTTTGCTGATCTAAACCTTACCTCTCATCCTGGCATCATGGCCCTCTTCTGTCTGATTTCAACCCACATTTCCTGCACTCAACCACTACTGTGAATCTTCTAGATGAGCAGGCCTGGAACACCCTTAGTCACCCCAAGCCTTGGTGTAATGAGTACCTTCCCAGCTCAAATGCCCCAAGCTCTAGGAGCCTGCCTTCCCTCTATCTCCACTTCCCCCAACCCCGGATGTGCTTTTCCCCTATGTTGGGTGAGGTCTTTGATTCTCTGCAGTGTAGATATCTAGTGAATATCTTACTGTTCTGAAAGCCTACTAGGTCACTTCTAACAGCCATGGAGTCTGAGTCTGAAGGCCCTAGCTCTCTGTGTACAGTGGGTCAGGCCCAGCTCTGTCAATGTTCCTTTGGTCATGCCTGCCCTTCCAATGTCCACTTTCCTCCTAGGAACCACATGGCTCATAATCTTCAGTGGGGTCTCATTTCTTCGTCCAGAATGTGAAACTAGTGATTCCTGAAGAAAGGGGAGGTGGAAGATGGCTGGAAACAGGATAGACAAAGGAGCAGAGTGGGGCCCTTAATAGCTTTTATTTTAATTTGTCAGGCTTGATTTTTTTTAATTTTATATATATATATATTTATTAATTAAAAAAATAACTAACAGAACATTTAGAAATCATTCCATTCTACATATGCAATCAGTAATTCTTATATCATCACATAGATGTATGATCATCATTTCTTAGTACATTTGCATCGATTTAGAAAAAGAAATAGCAAGACAACAGAAAAAGAAATAAAATGATAATATAGAGAAAAAAAAAATTAAAAAATAAAAATATATATATAAAAAACAGAACAAACAAACAAAAAAACTGTAGCTCAGATGCAGCTTCATTCACTGTTTTAACATAATTACATTGCAATTAGGTAGTATTGTGCTATCCATTTTTGAGTTTTTGTATCTAGTCCTGTTGCACAGTCTGTGTCCCTTCAGCTCCAATTACCCATTATCTTACCCTGTTTCTAACTCCTGATGGTCTCTGTTACCAATGACATATTCACGTTTATTCTCTAACATCAGTTCACATCAGTGGGATCATACAGTATTTGTCCTTTAGTTTTTGGCTAGTCTCACTCAGCATAATGTTCTCTAGGTCCATCCATATTATTACATGCTTCATAAGTTTATTCTGTCTTAAAGCTGCATAATATTCCATTGTATGTATATACCACAGTTTGTTTAGCCACTCGTCTGTTGATGGACATTTTGGCTGTTTCCATCTCCTTGCAATTGTAAATAATGCTGCTATAAACATTGATGTGTAAATGTCCGTTTGTGTGTTTGCCCTTAAGTTCTTTGAGTAGATACCTAGCAATGGTATTGCTGGGTCATATGGCAATTCTATATTCAGTTTTTTGAGGAACCACCAAACTGCCTTCCACAGTGGTTGCACCATTTGACATTCCCACCAACAGTGTATAAGTGTGCCTCTTTCTCTGCATCCTCTCCAGCAGTTGTCATTTTCTGTTTTGTTGATAATGGCCATTCTGGTGGGTGTGAGATGATATCTCATTGTGGTTTTGATTTGCATTTCTCTAATGGCCAGGGACATTTAGCATCTCTTCATGTGCCTTTTGGCCATTTGTATTTCGTCTTCTGAGAGGTGTATGATCAAGTCTTTTTCCCATTTTGTAATTGGGTTGGCTGTCTTTTTGTGGTTGAGTTGAACAATCTCTTTATAAATTCTGGATACTAGACCTTTATCTGATATGTCATTCCCAAATATTGTCTCCCATTGTGTAGGCTGTCTTTCTACTTTCTTGATGAAGTTCTTTGATGCACAAAAGTGTTTAATTTTGAGAGCTCCCATTTATTTCTTTCTTTCTTCAGTGCTCTTGCTTTAGGTTTAAGGTCCATAAAACTGCCTCCAATTGTAAGTTTCATAAGATATCTCCCTACCTTTTCCTCTAATTGTTTTATGGTCTTAGACCTAATGTTTAGATCTTTGATCCATTTTGAGTTAACTTTTGTATAGGGTGTGAGATACGGGTCCTCTTTCATTCTTTTGCATATGGATATCCAGTTCTCTAGGCACCATTTATTGAAGAGAGTGTTCTGTCCCAGGTGAGTTGGCTTGACTGCCTTATCAAGATCAAATGCCCATAGATGAGAGTCTATATCTGAGCACTCTATTCAATTCCATTGGTCGATATATCTATCTTTATGCCAATACCATGCTGTTTTGACCACTGTGGCTTCATAATATGCCTTAAAGTCCAGCAGTGTGAGACCTCCAGCTTTGTTTTTTTGCTCAAGATACTTTTAGCAATTCGGGGCACCCTGCCCTTCCAGACAAATTTGCTTATTGGTTTTTCTATTTCCAAAAAATAAGTTGTTGGGATTTTGATTGGTATTGCATTGAATCTGTAAATCAATTTAGGTAGGATTCACATCTTAACTATATTTAGTCTTCCAATCCATGAACATGGTATGCCCTTCCATCTATTTAGGTCTTCTGTGATTTCTTTTAGTAGTTTTTTGTAGTTTTCTTTGTATAGGTCTTTTGTCTCTTAGTTAAATTTATTCCTAAGTATTTTATTCTTTTAGTTGCAATTGTAAATGGAATTCGTTTCTTGATTTCGCCCTCAGCTTGTTCATTGCTAGTGTATAGAAACACTACAGATTTTTGAATGTTTATCTTCTAACTGCTACTTTGCTGTACTCATTTATTAGCTCTAGTAGTTTTGTTGTGGATTTTTCTGGGTTTTCGACATATAGTATCATATCGTCTGTCAGGCTTGATTTTGTGATGGGAGCTGGTGAACAGAAAAATCAAAGAGAATATTCAGAGAGACAGCTGGGCTAGGGGAAGGTTCTACCATGAGATTAGGATCTAAAGTTGATACAAGACTGCAGGAGAGTAAGGGCCTGGTGGGTTTTCATAAGGTCTACCACCAAACCCTGAGGAGAGCAAGCAGAATCAAGGCATGTGGAGTTACAAGGGATATACAGAGCCTCTGTAAGCAAAAAGTTGTACAGAGCTTGATTGGAAGCTGGGTCTTAGAAGGAGCAGAAATGGCATAAGAAACAGGTGTGACTCTCTTGATGCCACTGACCAGGTGGTGAAATAGGCAACCCTGGTAAAGATGCTGTGGTAGATAGGAGGCCAGCAGCCCAAGTCCCACAGTCCAACCCCAACAGAACCCAGGAACAGATGAGCCAACAGATGAGAGACCCATGGAGTTGCTTAGAACAAAGAGCAACTAGTTAGCAAGGGGATCTGAGCCAAGGGCATTACCCATAACAGAGCTGGGGCTATCAGGTGGCAAGTAGGGCTCCCCTAGGTCCCTGATATCTTAGTCAATAAGGATCAACTCAGACACACTACTTGAGTGACACTGTGACAATCCAGACATCAGGATCCCACTGCAAACCTATGCATCAAAACCTCACTGGAGTCCAGTTCTGTAAAGCAACTGGACCAATCCTTAGGTTAGAAAACATAGTCCAGAATCTATAAATATGTGGGCATGTAGATCCAGGTGATCCAGGAGATCCAGGATCCAGGCTGATCCAGGACCACACCCTACCTGAGGCCTCTGGAGAACAGCATTAAGCACATTTCCTAAGAGAGGGGCTGGGCCTGTGTCCCATAGAGGATCAGTGAAAGCCTCTGCCAGACTCTGGGATTCCATATGGGTCCTCTTCCTCCATCATTCATTTTGGGCCTTTGGATTTCTCTCAATCTCTTTGTTAAACATCTTTAAAGATGGTGATCAGTGGGACGTTCCACAGAGAAATGAGGGATGCCCATGGCAGGAATGGTGGTGAAAATTGCCATGATTTCCTGGAGTTTTGATAGGACAACTCCTCTATGCCAAATGTGAAGAAATAAGAGGATGTATCTGCTCCCTTAGGTGGATGGAATTTGTTTTAGTTTACAACTGCTGGAATATGATATGCCAGAACTGTAATCACTTTTAAAAAGGGGAATTTACTAAGTTTCATGTTTACAGTTCTAAGCCTGTAAAATTTCTTGTAACTAAAGCATCAACAAGAGGTTACCTTCACTCAAGAAAGGCCAATGGGTCAGGGACACCTCTGTCAATTGGGAAGTAATGTGACTGGCATCTGCTAGTCCCTTGCTCCTGGACTCCTTTGCTTTCAGCCATTGTTCTTGTGGGTGTCTCTCACTTTACTTCTCTCGGCCTGGCTTTCATCTCTTGGTTTCTCTTGGATCTCTCCAGTTTATGGGTTGCTTATCTTCTAATGGTGATGTCTGCTGGGCTCCAAACATCTACAAATATCCATGTCTTTTGTGTCAGTTTGAATCTGTGGTGAACCCCAGAAAATCCATTTCCTTTAATCCTTATTCAATATTGCTGGCTAGGAGCTTTTTGATTTTCCCATGGAGATGTGACCCACATTTTGACGAGATGACTTTCATGAAGCTGGGACTCCATCCATCCCAGGTGGGTCTTGGTTAGTTTACTGGAATCCTTTAAAAGAAGAAACATTTTCTTACCAGACAAAAGTCATGGATTCTTCTGCTAGATGCACTCAATAACTAATTCCTGAGACACCGGGTTTTCAAAGAGAGAAAGGGTTTGTTACTGGATGTGTAGTAGGAGAGCTGACAGTCTAACAGCCCAAAATCTGTTTCCCTGAACAAAGGAGATTTGAAGGATTTAAGGATTCTAACAAGGTGAGATGAGGTCATTTCCAATAGTAAATTCAAGGCAGAAGTTCAAAACATAAAAGAAAACATTGTTATCATAAGTTAACATAAATTGAAAGGAAAGGAACTGGAGCTATCTATCTTCCAGAGGCAGAGTTTAGTGGATGATTTACAAATGTAAGCCACTGAGGCTAGTTAATGACTATTTTCCTTAGTGTTGAGGACTAAAAGGGAATAAATCAATTAAGGGTGTAAAAGTTCTCATAGCCACTGAAGTGCCAGGTAAAAGATAAGGGCTTCTACAATCCCCCCAGATGTCCAAAACAGTTTAGCTATAGTTCAGGGCTTCCCAGTGCTTTCCTTTGTCTATTTCAAAATCCCAAAAATAAAACGAACACTTATATAATGATTCAGTAATCAAAATCATCCCTTAAATCCTGATTTCTCAGTTACAATTCCTCCCTCTCATTTGATAATTATCACTCAATCTTGAGGAATATCTGAGTGATAACTACTTCAAGGCTGAAGAAGGGGCAGTGTTATTAAGGGCAAAGGGATGAATGATGAAACTAGTTGCTATTCTTGAAGTGTTCAGCATTTTTGGGTTTTATAGCTTCTCTGGCATTGTAACAACCTTGAGGTTTCAAGTCTCTGAAAAACAAACTTAATAAGTACAATTTTACAGAGCACTGGGTATCTTTTAGGGTCTCCAGGAACTCTTTTGGTTGGGATTTGCCAGATTGTGGCAGTTTGAAGTACCTGGCTGAAGCATGCATAAGAGCAACCTCCAGATGGACCTCTTCATTTGATTTGAAATCTCTTAGCTATTGAAACTCTATTTCTCCCCCACCCCCTTTTTCAGTCCATTTATGTCAGGGCCAGGCTCATCCTTGCTCATAGTGCCAGGACCAGTTATGTCCCATGATGCCAGGGCCATTGTGTCCCATGGTGTAGGTTGTTTACTATTACAAAAATAAGTTTCATAAGGGCAAGCCTTAAAATTGAGGCCTTGGCTTATTAAATTGGAAGCCCCTCTTGCTTAAGAAAAATGTCAGGAATTCCTCAGGTGGGGAAGTTTAATAGTTCTATCTTTCCCAGTTCCTAAAGTAATTTTGCAAACACTTTCTCATTTTCTGCTCAAAATACTCAGAAATGCATCATTGCATACCATTAACTTGTACAAAGTCTTAAGGTTTTGTTCCTGGTTAGGGCAAATTTTGGGCAAAATAAATATTTTTTAATCTCACACAAAAGTTATAGCTTTAAACTACAGATAATATTAGTCTTTACCTATTGATTTACCTCAGCTTTAACTAGATCAGCTTCATCACATCTTTATCTGGAGTTTGATCTCTTTCAGTTTTTAACAATTGCTGTGTGGATCCATGCTAATTTTCAGAGCTGGAGAACTGAATCTGAGTTTGAGGTGCCACACAGATACTTAAATTATGGGGAACTACTGGACTATGCAAAGATTAAAGCACTTCAGACTTTAACGATAAAAGTTAATGCTTGCAATCTGAGCTCTAAACATTGTCAGCATTTTTGAATGAAGCTTCTTTCAGAAATAAGAATATTAGACAGCCATTTTATGTTAAGGAACCATAACAGAAGTTTTGCTGTATTTCACTTTTATACATTTACCAGTGTTATGTTATCTAACAGATAAAATATACCAGATATATTTGTTCAACCTTTCCTTTAAAGTTGAGCACAGCCTAGCTTAAACTCAACCAATCTGAACCACAGCACATTTTTCTTGATAAGGAAAAGGTACGTTTGGCTGCTTGAACAGAGGACATTCCTATTTCCAGCAGCCACACACCATGCACTTATGAATACCTGGCTTTATAGGACCATATCTATGGCATCCTTGTAACATCTTTGCATTATTTCGATAAATATCCTTCTTAGTTACAAAGAACTTTATTTAGTTACAAATAAAGTTGAGAACTTATACTTTTAGATAACTGTTAGAGCAAAGCAGTGCAACTGACAATTTGGCAGGTTCTATGATCTGTAGCTTTTTTTAGAATAACTAATCCCCTGACTAACCACACCATACAATTGCTTAACATCATAAATGTGTTTGATAGTGATCTTGAATTGGCTAACCTCAAGCATGACCTTAGAGTTGAATCAAGAAATTTCAGATCCATGGATGATGTGCACATTCTTGCACTTCATTTCCTGTGAAGTGGGTTCCTTGATCAGAAGCAATATTATGTAGAATACCATTATGTTGGATATGGCATTCTGTAAGTCCATGGATGGTAGTGTTTGTGGAAGCATTCAGTGCAGGGAGGGCAAACCTATATCCTGAGTATGTATCTAATCCAGTCATAGAAAAACACTATCCATACCATGATTGATGTGGTTTAATATAATCAACCTACCACCAGGTAGCAGGCTGAACAGCTCAGGGAATGGTGCTATAAAGGGGACTGAGTGTGGGTCTCTGCTGCTGGCAGATTGGGCACTCAGTAGTGGCTGTAACAGACTGGTCTTGGTGAGTTGAAGTCCATGCTGATGAGTTCATGCATAAACTCCATCCCTACCACTATGCCCATTTTGTTCATTAGCCCACTGGGTAATGGCAGGAGTAGTTGAGGAAAGAGGATGACTTGTATCCATACAAGAGTTCTTCTTATCCACTTGATTATTAAACCCTTGCACTGATCAAGTAACCCTCTTAAGAACATTCAGATGGGACACAAATATTTTCATGTGCTTTGCCCACTCAAAGAAGTCTATCCACATACTTCTTCCCCAGACCTCTATTTCACTCATTTTCCAATCATTCTTCTTCTAAGCCCCTGACCACCCAGCCAAACCACTAGCAACAGCCGATGAGTCAATATGCAAATGCACCTCTGGCCAGCTCTCCTTCCAAGCAAAATGAACATCCAGGTGCATTGCTTGAAGTTCTGCACACTGGGAGGATTTCCCCTCACCACTGTTGTTTAAGGACATCCCAGAATGAGGTTATAGTGCTATAGCTATCAACTTTTTGGTTGTCCCTGCATATCATGCAGAACTATCTGTTAACTAGGCCTCAGTTTTCTCTTCCTCAGTCATCTGACTGTAAGGAATTCCCCAAGAGGTCATAGCTCTGGTCTGGGAAAATAATGTTATGTGTCAGCAGGAGTGGGGCCATGCATATTTGGGCCACTTCCTCATGTAACATACTTGTGCTGTCACGATCTGCTGGAGCCCTAACTCTAATATACCATTTCCATCTTATTATGGAGTGCTGCTGTTCATGCTCAACTTTATGGTTTGGTGGTCCATAAAATGCCCAGCTCATGATAGGAATCTCAGGTCTCATGGAAACTTGGTAGCCCATGGTTTAGAGTTCAGCTTCTACTAAGGCCCAGTAGGAGACTAAAAGATATTACTCAAAGAAGAGTAGTTATCTGCAGCAGATGGTAAGGCTTTGCTCCAAAATCCTAATGGTCTGTGCTGTGATTCTTCCTTAGGAGCCTGCCAAAGTCTCCAGACAACATTCTTATTTGACACTGACACTTCAAGCACTATTGGGTCTGTTGGACCATATGGTCCAATTGGCAGAGCATCTTGCACAGCAGCCTGGACATGTCACAGAGCCTTCTCTTGTTCTAGTTCCCTTTAAAACCAGCAGCTTTTCTGATCACTTGGTAAATGGGCTGAAGTTATACACCCCAATGAGGAATATGTTGTCTACAAAATCCAAAGAGGCCAATTAGGCATTGTGCCTCATTTTTGGTCCTAGAAGGGGCCATATCCAATAGCTTATTCTTCACCTTAGAAGGGATATCTTGACATGCACATTATCACTGGACTCCTAGAAATTTCTCTGATGTGTAACTTCCTTGTATTTTTGTTATATTTATCTCCCACTGCTGACATGCAGATTCCTTACTAACAAGTCTAAAGTAGTTGTTACTTCTTGCTCACTAAGTCCAATCAACATGATATCATCAATAAAATGAACCAGTGTGATGTCTTGTGGAATGGAAAAATGATCAAGATCCTTGTGGACAAGATTGTGACATACAGCTTGAGAGTTGATATACCATGAGCAAGTAGGAAAGAGAAGGTTTACTGCTGACCTTGCCTGCTGAATGAAAACTTTCCTAGTGGTCCTTACCAACAGCTATTGAATAAAGCATTTGCTCGATCAACAGCTGCATAGCAAGTGGCAGACAATATGTTGATTTTCTCAAGCAATGATACCACATCTGGAACAACAGTTTCAATTGGAGTCACCACTTGATTAATCCACTGTCATTCTCCAAGTTGCATCTGTTTTCTGCAGGCTAAATAGGATGGTTGAATGGGGATACCACCATTCAACCACAATCACCACCTTTGCTTTTCCTTCAAGTGCTTAAGAGTGAGACTAATCTCTGAAATTCCTCCACAAATAGGGTATTTCTTTTAATTCACTATTTTGCTAGGTAGGGGCAATACTAGTGGTTTCCATTTGGCCTTTCATACCTTAGTAGCCCTCACTCAACGGGTCAGAGAGTCAATGTGGTGATTCTGTCAGTTGTTGAGCATGTCAGAATTATGTATTCTGAAACTAGGGAAAGGATAAAGAATGGGTCTGAGGACATAGTGGACCCACTGTGAGATGCAGCTGAGCTAAAACTCCATTGATCACCTGACTTCCATAAGCCTGTACTCTGATTCATGGACCAAGGTGGCACTTTGGGTCTCCAGGAATTTGTATCACTTTGGAGCCAATGTCTAATAATCCCTGAAATATCTGATCATTTACTTTTCCTTAGTGCACAGTCACCCTGGGAAAAGGCCATAGGTCTCCTTGGGGGAAGTCCAAGTATAAGGTGAATCATAAAAATTGGGGCAGTATTAAAGGGTCCTTCCCCAAGGAGACCCAGCCCTTCCCACATTTAAGGAGTCTCAGTCTGTATATTGTCATATATGGAATTGATTAAAGGGGCCATGGCTCTCTGTTTGTGTAATTCAAGATAGACTTCTGTTCATTTGACCTAGAGTTCTTCTGCTTATACAGATCAAATAAGAATTTATGATCTGCTAGCCAGAGCCACAAGTCTCTTCAGGTCAGATTATTTTGACTGCTGCTTTGAGTATCCTGTTCATTATGGTGGCCACACCTACCTTGTCTATGGTGATTAACTGTCATGACATGGTTTCTGCAACTTGGGAATGATGATCCCCACTGTGTTTAAGGATTCCAGCACAGTGGCAGCAGTCCCCAAAGTAATATCTGACTTAAAGAGAAGGGTGGATATAGAGATCTTCAGTGATGATGGAGCTAGTCTCATAAATTTATTTCATCAAGGTTCTGGTGAAAGATGTATTCTATTGATATTCCTGGGGGTGTATGAGCAGCTCTTCTATGATCAATCCACTCTAACATTCCAATCTCTCTAAGCCTCTGGATGCCCTCATATACATTATACCAAGGAAGTTCTGGTATTTTGAGCTCGGGTAACATTGGCCACCTTTTGATCAGCCAACCACCCAAACAAACTGTTAATGCCCTTTCTAACCCCTCAAGCTACAACCTCAAGTGCCGAATATGGCTTACTGGAGCCATATCAATAAATTCAACTTGATCCAATTTTATATTTCTTCCACTATTATCCCATACTCATAACATCTATTCCCACACATATTTCCCTGATTTCTGTCTGTATGGATTAGAAAATTTAGGCAGTCCTTTAGGTGTATATTGTACCTTCTGATGGGTCACACTTTGTACTTAACCTTTTGGGGCCTCTTGGGACATTAGTCTACTTACAGGTCTTGAAGCAAGAGGGGCATGGGATTCATGAAAATAAATAGGAGTGTCTTTCAAGCCTATTACCTTCAGGAATTCCATTGCATTTTCATCTGACAAAACAGGATTAGTCACTCCAGACAGAGGAATGAGGGCTGAAATCAGGAAGGTTGTTACACGGTTAGCAGGTATTGAAGAGTTAATCTCTTCTTTAGGTGGCAGCTGGATGGTAGTTTCTTATAAGCAGATTGGAGTCTTGGAAGCTGTTTTCTCAAGGCGATACATTATAGGTCTATCTAGCAAAGGTTCAGCAAATTTCAGAGATGCACTCTCTCCCTCACCATCATTATCAGCCATATATCATCATTCCATGTTTCAGGATTCCATTCTTTTCCAATCAAAACACTTGCTTTAGCAGTAGACACCCTGCAAGGTTGAGATCTTAATTTAAATTGTAAATCTGCTACTTGAATTAGGAGTCTCTGTGTCTGGTTTTCAGAGACCTCAAGACTGTCACCACAGGACATAAGATTTTCCTTCATCACATACATGGAAAATTTTACATGATTCATATAGTGCTTAAAGTGAAAATTTGAAGCTCATCCCTCTCCTTCATCACTGTATCCAGAGTATCTAACAACAACCAGCCAGCATCATTATATCTTTTGCATGAAGAAATCCTGGGTCACAAATGAGGGGCGCCTAACTGCAGCACAGATGAGGCACAGGGCTGCCTGGAGGTGGGGTTGCGTGAGCTGAGGAAAAAGGATGAGAAGGATTTAGGCAGATGAAAGAAGAGTTTAATGGTGATTCAGAAGTGGGGCAACTTCCCAGGCAAAGGCAGGAACAGTGACATGTGTTTGGTGCCAGTGGACTGATCTAAGGCAATGGCCAGAGGAAAGAGGCATGGACCACCCTTCACCCCTGTTCTCCTCTTAACCTTCCTGGACCCTCTTCTGGGGGAACAGGAAGGAAAACTCACTTGAGGAAACAGTGTGTGTTTGAAGGTACCCAGTGGGCACTGATGAGAACAGATCTACAGAGGTGCAGGCCATAGTAGAAAATTCTGGCCTGCCATGGCCACTGTGTGCCCACAAATCCTGGATACCAAAGACTATTCTTACCACCTTAGGTTTCCCACAAACTGGAGAGATCCCTAACCTACCCCCATTAGAGATACCAGTAGTACCCCAGAAGGTCACTATCAATGAGTACCTTCCTCTATTTTGAGAGAAAAGTGGCCTGGCCAAAATGACTGAGGGCTGCCCTGTCTGTGTTTTCAGTGGCTGCTGCCAAGGACTAGACCACCAAGCCCAGAAATGCTCTGTGGGAATGAGGATACAGAGGTCAGGGGAGTAAACTGACTATGTGGGGTCACAGCAGCTCTGGGCAGCATCTCTTGTTGAGACAGCCTCATCCTTCCAAAGGCCTGCCATGAAATTATTTTCCTTAACTCACATTTCTATACCTAGTGTCCAGGTGAAGGGCCTGAGGGTCTTAGTGGTTACTTGACTTGCTCAAAGTTATTGCTTTTAAGTGTCCTTGCCCTCCCACCCCACCCCAGTATCTGGTGGAGAGAGATCCAGCAGCAGTAACAGTATTTTGAAAAGCCAAGACTTTCTGCAAGGCTATGTGCCCAGTTAGGAAATTTTCTCAGAGTCTCTGGATGCACAATACTCCATTTCAAAAAGAAAGGCTGTGGGGACAGCTATGAGATGCCTGATTCAGATAATCAGAAGTACAGATGTCCTATGCTCATCAGGTCTCAGTAAAGGGCAACAACTTCAGGGGTGTTGACAGCAACAGTACCAGTGCTGCCTTGCTTACCCCAGACCCAAAGCCGTGGGCCTTTGCCCATCTCCATGGTCAAACCCAGATCCTTAATCTGTTTCTGACCCAAGCAAGGCCCCAAGAGTGGAAAGCTGTGACAAACCCCTGCTGATGCTCTCTCTGGGGGCTCCAGGCATCAGGGCGCATAGCCTCAATCCCAGTCCTCCCAAGTACCTCCCAGTTAAACTGATCTCTGCCCTACATAACTTGGCTTCATTACCTGCCAGGCTCACCCTGGCCACCTTGACTACAGGCTTGGGGCTACACCCTTGACACTTCCACCTCTAGGCCTAGTGAGCTTTCACTCTCCTTTCTCTTCCCCCTTACATGGAACCCCACAGGGTGCAGGGACTCTACAGTACAAATGGCCAAAACCCAGCTGCCCCTAGCAGAAACAGTAGCAGCTAGAGGCTCTGGGATGACAGCATTTGTTGGGGTGCACTCAACTCCAGTGCCCATGCCAGGACTACTGTAAAGTGAGAGGGAACAGCCAGGGACAGGAAGGCTTCCCAGGCCCTGACCTTATCCCTGACTACACCCATGATCCCCTCCTGAAGCTGGACTTTGACCATGCCCCTGACCACACCTGAGTTCAAAGCTCTCTGATCACACCCAAGTTGGGGCACTGACCCTGCTCACTGACTCCACCAAAGCTGTGTCTTTGGCCTGGCCCTTGACACCAATCCCTGACCAGCCTGAACCCCTCCCTGGCCCTACCCCAACAGCACCCCATGCTCATCCTTCTTTTTTTCTTTTTTTTTTTTCTTTTTTGCATGTGCAGGCTCTGGGAACTGTACCCAGATCCCTGGCTTGACAGGCAAGAATTCTAGCACCAAGCAACCCTTATACTGCCTGGTCCTGCTTTTGAGGCCTTTGAATCCTGGTCTCTGAACCATGGCTATCTGACCTTTTCCACCTCTGGTCTCGGACATTGACAATTGGAGACCTTCCACTGAACACTCTTCTGGCCCCAACCCATGAGCCCCTCCTTGACCCTGGCCCTTGAACCCATTCAAAATCACCTCTGATCCCACCAGAAGCCAGACTCCCTGACCTCACCCTCTTGTCCTGCCAGAGGACTTCTACCAGACCCACCCCAAGGCCAGCCAGCCAACTTACCCCTGAGCCCTCCTGCAGCCTATTGGTATGATAGCTAGTCAATATGATTGAGGCATGATAATATTTGTCTTTTTGTTCCAGCTATTTCATTCAGCATAAGTGAGCTCTTAAGATTCATTTATCTAGTGTCATGCCTCAGAACATCTTTCCTTCTTGTGGCTGCTCAGTGGCCCATTGTATGTATACACTATATTTCCCCTTCTATTTCTCTGTCATTGTGCCTTTAAGCCACCTTCATTCATTGTGGATCAGGAACACTGCTGCCAGAAACAGCAGGGTGCAAATGGCCATTCCCTTCCCAACACTCAGTTGCTCCAGTTGTATACTGAGCAGCAGAGTTTCAGTATCATATGGAAAACCACCCCTACCCTCCTGTGGATCTACCACACTACCCCCAAGGGCTGCAATTCATTTCCCTAACAGTGAAGAGGTACATCTTTTTCTCTACATTTTATCTGGCACTTGTCCTTCTCTGTTCATTTTTAAATACTTTTTTCACATGTCATACAATCCAGCCTTATCATATAGACATGCCTCTGCTGCCATACTCTATCCGAAGACATTTTCTTATTTCTACAAAGAATCCATACCCTTGTCCCATTTCCCACCTGTTGACATTCAGTTTTGAATAATGTCTTTGTTACATTCAGTGGAAGCATATTACAATGTTACTGTTGACAATAGACCCTAACTTATATTGATTGTACTTTCTCCCATATACCATCTATATTCAAATCCTATAATATGTACATTCTTTTGTTCTTCCTTAAACTGCTTTTCTTGTATGCAATTGTACATATGTTATAAAAGGTGTCAGAGTATTCTAACACCCAAATTACCCTTAAATATTGTTTTCTAAATATGGCAAGAGGGAGACAGTTATAACAATCTTAAGAATCTAACATGATTACAACTGGAAGTTCTGGCTGGGTATGGAAAACTGACTATATTTTTTTTGGGCAGAGCTGATTTTAAGTCTTTGTGAGTTTATAATATTACATTAATTTAACTTTCAATAATGCTGTTCAATGCTAGGCATAGGTTAAGGGGCTATTATAAATTAAATCAGACCTCAGATTGTCCCTTAGGAATAATTTGTGAATAATACCTGCATTTTTCAAACATAGAAGCTGCTTAATTTTGAAGCAGGGTGAAATAAAACATCTGTGAGTCCCTAGTTTCCTATTCAGTTCTGAAAGAATTCATAGGCAACCACAAGTCCCTTGTTTCTTATCCATCTCTGAAGAAACTAATGCAAGCTGCAAATATCAGCTGTCAACATCCTGGGACAAAAATTTCCCCTAACACCACAAAACCTCCTTGAATCACTGAAACCTCCTAAAATCATACAGTTTCTAAACACTTCTTAAGTTAGATAAACCAACAATACAAGTAGGCAACTCAAAGGTTATTTCATTACAGAGATGCCTGGCATCCAGAAGTCAGAACCCCTAAGCTATCCTTTCCTTGGCTTATATAGTCTTGTGCACCTTGGGTCCAAGTGTTTTAAATAAAGCTCATGTCATTTGCATCCATAATTATATGCTGACTATTAACTAATAAGCATGTCGCTAAGGATATATACTCCCATGTTGCCTACATACTATTTCATACATTGCAAGGTCAAAAATGTCAGAAAGTCTCCACCTCTGGAGACTTATCTGTAAACATTTTGAGGGGTGGGTCTCTACGCACATATTTACATTCCTCAGGATTAGCATATTGATGGAGTACCAATAAATTAGTTAATAACAATTGTATTACTGAACAAGGGTCATCCTTTGCATATAAATTTCAGTGCAAAATGATATCGAATAAAGTTCTGGAAAGCCAAACTTTAAATCTACCCTTTGATTATTTTTTATCAAAATATACTATATTGCTCTTGATTTCAGTTTTCTCTAGTGGTCCTGATTTTAAATAACAAAGTACCAGTGATTATTAATTTCCCTGAAGGAATGTCATCTGAGAAACAAATTCACCACAGTTTCCTCATATATATGCTTAAATTCCTATCATTCATCTTTATCAAATAAACCAAATGTAATTTATGATTTTTCTTTCCAAAAAATAGCTTTTATTAGGTTAAAGAAAATTCCCATTTCTCTTGCCCACTATTTGTGCCCAGCCATCCATATGCATATGCTTGTGGAGAGTGATTCTCAGATAGTGTGGGCTGATGAGCCAGAGACAGGAAGATGTGTCAGGCATGGGTTGAGTTCAGCCTTCAATGAACAAGATGATGTATCGGGCTGACTATGTGCACTGTGTGAGGGTAGCTTTATTTAGAGAGACTGTTGTGTTATTCATTTCTCTAGAGAGTTTGCTATTTACTAAGTGCTTGTTATTTGAGATTGACAAAACCAGGTCACATAGCAATGGATAATTTTGAAATGTTCTGTACACATTTGAGAAAGCACTGAAGGAGATGTCTCCTTCTCTGAATACATCTGATTTATACAAGAGATAATTCAGGAAACTGTGACAAAGGCAATATCATTAATAAGCCTCATTATTCAAAGCTATTATGTATTAAGTGGCCTGTGTGTGAGACAACAGTGTGAATTGTTTGAACTGTTAACTAGTTCAACCTCCAAATTATGTTGAAAGTACATCAGCAACCAAATATAAAGTTAGGAGATAATTGCTTTTAAAGAAAGGAAAAATGAGTTACCACTTCTCTTGTAACATATTTCCTATTAGCTCTTTAGTCTATAATATTCTCACCTTTCCCTTACACTATTTTGTCCAATTGTCCCATTATCTTACCTAACTTACTTCTCTTTAATCACACATTGCATTTCTTTCTCTAACCCTCTCATCATTAATTTTTTACTTTCTGTTTAGAGTATAATTTTATTCCATATTTTCATTAAAATAATTTGAGATATGATATGCATGACTCTGAAACTCAGGTTGGATTTGCTGGAATTGGCTTATAAAGATTTACGATTTGGTGATTCTATCTCTTATCTTACATGCTTTACTTTTCATTATATTTCATTAAAGATATGAGATAGCTTCCATTCTTATAATAAAGTTTGAAATTTAAATATCAAGGGTATTTGTTATTAATGAATATATGTTTAAAATATTAAAATATGAATATATGGGTGCATGGATGGTTCGGTGGTAGAATGCTCACCTTCTATTGGAGACCCAGATTAGATTCTGGAACCACGAACTAAAAAAAGAATATATTAAATAGTAACTAGAATGTTACTAATTTTTATAAGCATATTCATACAATTAAACATAGAAAGTAAAGTATTAAATCAGTTTTCTAAAGCTTGGGTCAAAATAAAATGAAATAGTTATAATCTCAATAAAGAGCTACAATCACCTCTATCCATTCCCAAACATTTAAGCCCATTAAAGCTCATTAGCACTATTAGGTAACTATTCACTGTTACTATCATAAGTAATAGTGCTTGCTTTATAGTTAAATTTGTTTGAAAGTGGTTGTTTAGAGTCATTTATGTCACAAATTAACAGAACAAATATAAAGAAGTCCTCATAGGAACTACCGCAAATGTACAAAAAAACATTACAGAAAGCGGTATGGGAAAAACAGCTACTGCAACTATGGCCTATAGTTAGCAATAATGTTTAATATTCTTCATCAATAATAAAAAATTCAATGCACCAACTATGGGCCAACAATACGGGGAATGAGGGTTTTTTATCTGATTTTTGTCCTGGAGTAATAAAAGTTTCTAAAATTGATCACGGTGATTTATGCACAACTAAGTGAAATACCTTGAGCCAGTGATTGTATCCTTTGAATGGTTTGTTTGGTTTGTGAATATATCTCATTAAAATTAAAAAATAAAAGGAGGATAAAATCAATCCCTTTCTTGGATTGACCTTTTTGCATATTTCTTGGATCAAAATTAGATTAATGGAGTTAATTTACATTGTAATGGTCATTGACAAGATCTTTTTATGTCCATTATTCTTTTTCTCAGGTGTAACAACATCCCATCTACATCAATTAATTAATGTGTGGTGATATTCTTTCCATAAATAGTTAAATAATTTATAGTATAATACATACAATATAAATCCAAAATTGAGAAATGCTAAAGAAACTTAAAAAAATTATAATGTGGGTGGGCCACGGTGGCTCACAGGCAAAACTTGCCTGCCATGCCAGAGAAGCTGGTTCAATTCTGATGCCTGCCCATGTTAAAAACAAATATTTAAAAAAGTATAATGAATTTGACCATCACTGCCCTGCTGAACTGATGACTTAGTGAATTTATCAAAGAAATTTCTTGTTTCAGAATATGTTTTGCAAATATACACACATGTGAAAAATAAAGTACACAGAAATATCATATTAATTCTTTATTGCTTTATTTTCATTTAATTTTAATTATGTAATCAGTAAAATATTCATTTCCATTTCTTTACTTGTCAAGTGGCTATTGCTCAATAGGCAGTCAGTGTGTTGAAA